>NW_028225180.1:6985607-6989239 GCF_052327205.1 Somniosus microcephalus | reverse complement strand
CACACACACACTCACACACACTCTCACACACACACTCACACTCACACACACACTCACACACACTCACACACACACACACACTCACACACACTCACACACACTCTCACACACACACACACTCACACACACACTCACACTCACACACACACTCACAACACTCTCACAACACACACTCACACTCACACACACACTCACACACCACTCACACACACTCACACACACACACATACACACACACACACACACTTACACACACACACACACACTCACATACACACACACACTCACACACTTACACACACTCACACACACACACTCACACACACTCACACACACACACACTCACACACACTCTCACACACACACTCACACTCACACACACACTCACACTCACACACACACACTCACACACACACACACTCACACACACACTCACAAACACACTCACACACAGACACACTCTCACACGCACACACTCACACGCACACACTCACACACACACACTCACACACACACACACTCACACACACACTCTCACACACACACACTCACACACACACACTCACACACACACACACTCATACACACACACATACACACACACACTCACACACTTACACACACTCACACACACACAACACTCACACACACACACTCACACACACACACACACACTCACGCACACACTCACACACACACTCACACACATACTCACACACACACACACTCACACACACACACACTCACACACACACACTCACACACACAGTCACACACACACTCACACACACACACACTCACACACACACTCACACACACACACTCACACACACACTCTCACACACACACACACTCACACTCACACACACACTCACACACACTCACGCACTCATACACACACTCACACTCACACACACTCACACACACACACACTCACACACACACTCACACACACACGCACACACTCACACACACTCACACACACAACACACTCACTCGCACTCACACACTCACACACACACACTCACTCACTCACTCACACACACACTCACACACACACTCCTCTCACACACTCACACACACTCACACACACACTCACTCACACGCTCACACACACACTCACACGCACACTCACACACTCACACACTCACCACACACACTCACTCACACACTCACACACACTCACACACACACTCACTCACACACACACTCACAGACTCACACACACTCACACATACACACACACTCACACACACACTCACTCACACACTCACGTCACACACTCACACACACACTCACACACTCACACACTCACACACACACCTCACACACCACACTCACTCACACACTCACACGCACACACACACTCACACATGCTCACACACACACTCACACTCACGCACACTCACTCGCACAACTCACACACTCACACACTCACACACACACTCACTCACACACTCACACACACTCACACACACACTCACTCACTCACACACTCACACACACACTCACACTCTCACACACTCACACACACACTCACACACCCACTCACTCACACACTCACTCACACACTCACTCACACACACTCACACACACACTCACTTCACACACTCACATGCACACTCACACACTCACACACACACACTCACTCACACACTCACACACCACTCACACACTCACACACACACTCACACACACACTCACTCACACACTCACACGCACACTCACACACTCACACACTCACACGCACTCACTCACACACTCACTCCACACACACTCACACACTCACACACACTCACACACACGCTCACACACACATTCACTCACACACTCACACGCACACTCACACACTCAACACACTCATATACACTCACACTCACACACTCATACTCACACATACTCACCCCACACACTCACACACACTCACACACACACTCACACACACACTCACCTCACACACTCACTCACACACTCACACCACACACACTCCACACACACACACTCACACACTCACACACACTCACTCACACACACACTCACACACACACTCACTCACACACTCACACACTCATATACACTCACACTCACACACTCATACTCACACATACTCACCCACACACTCACACACACTCACACACACACTCACACACACACTCACTCACACACTCACTCACAACACTCACTCACACACACACTCACACACACTCACACACTCACACACTCACACACACTCACTCACACACCACACCTCACACACACACTCACTCACACACTCACACGCACACTCACACACTCACACACTCACACACACTCACACACACACTCACTCACACACTCACACACACACTCACACACTCACACACACACTCACACACACTCACACACACGCTCACACACACACTCACTCACACACTCACACACTCATACACACTCACACCACACACTCACACACTCATACTCACACACACTCACTCACACATTCAAACACTCACACACACTCACACAATCACACACACTCACACAATCACACACTCACACACACTCACACACTCACACACACTCACACACACACTCACTCACACACTCACACACACACTCACACACCTCACACACACGCTCACACACACAGTCACTCACACACTCACACGCACACTCACACATTCATACACACTCACACACACACTCACACACTCATACTCACACACACTCACTCACACACTCACACACTCACACACACTCACACACACACTCACACACACACTCACTCACACACTCACACGCTCACTCACACACTCACACACACACACACACTCACACACTCACACACACTCACACACACACTCACACACACACTCACTCACACACTCACACGCACACTCACACACTCACACACTCACACACACACACACACACACACACTCACACACACACTCACACACACACTCACTCACACACTCACACACTCACACACACTCACACACCAGGTAACATCCTGGTGAATCTCCTCTGCACCCTCTCCAATGCAAACACATCCTTCCTATAGAGTGGCGACCAGAACTGCACACAATATTCCAGCTGTGGCCTAACTAGAGTTTTGTTCAGTTCCATCATAACCTCCCTGCTCTTATATTCTGTGCCTCGGCTAATGAAGGCAAATATCCCATATGTCTTTTTAACCATCTTATCTACCTGTCCTGCTGCCTTCAGGGATCTATGTACATGCACACCAAGGTCCCTCTGATCCTCTGTCCTTCCTAGGGTCCTACCATTCATTGTGTATTCCCTTGCCTTGTTAGTCCTCCCAAAATGCATCACCTCACACTTTTCAGGGTTATATTCCATTTGCCACTGTTCTGCCCATCTGACCAACCCGTCTATATCGTCCTGTAGCCTGAGGCTTCCCTCCTCACTATTTACCACTCCACCAATTTTCGTGTCATCTGCGAACTTACTGATCATACCTCCTACATTCATATCTAAATCATTAATGTACACTACAAACAGCAAAGGACCCAGCACCGATCCCTGCGGTACACCACTGGACACAGGCTTCCAGTCACAGGAACAACCTTCGACCATCACCCTCTGCCTCCTGCCACTAAGCCAATTTTGGATCCAATGTGCCAAATTGC
>NW_028225180.1:6900607-6975607 GCF_052327205.1 Somniosus microcephalus | reverse complement strand
TCGTTCAACAGAAAGCAGTCCTGCCCCCACCCACCCCCCCACCACCACATCGCTCCAGCACAGCCGAGAGAGAGAGAGAGAGCAAGAGCAATGCCACAGGAGGTCACCTTGCCGTGCACGAGACGCCTCCGGATTTTGAGACGTCCTCCTTCTGTTACAGCTCCAGGCGTGTCTGGCAACGAACATCATCAGTTCCTTCCTGGCTGCAATCGGAGCCATCATTTACATCATCGACATCGTGATGACGCCAAGCTGCCATTCCTCGTCCACATACTGCGACCAACTGAGACCGCTTTACGTAAGTCAAAGAACGAAGGAACTCCCATGTCTACAGCGCCTTTCACCACCTTGAGAGGTCCCAAAGCGCTTCACAGCCAATTAATTATTTAAATATGTAGTCACTGTTGTAATGGAGGAAAGGTGGCAGCCAATTTGTGCACAGCAAGCTCCCATAAACAGCAATGGACGGAAAGCAGATCATCTGTTTTTTTAGTGATGTTGGTTGAGGGATAAATATTAGGAGAACTCCCCCCTGCTCTTCTTCCAATTCTGGCCATGGAATCCTTCACATCCACCTGAGAGAGCAGACAGGGCCTCAGCTTAAGGTCTCAACCTGAAAGACGGCATCTCCGACACTGCAGCGCTCCCTCAGTATTGCCCCTCCGACAGTGCAGCACTCCCTCAGTACTGCCCCTCCGACAGTGTGGCGTTCCCTCAGTACTGCCCCTGCGTCAGTGCAGCGCTCCCTCAGTACTGCTCCACCGACAGTGCGGCGCTCTCTCAGTGCTGCCCCTCCGACAGTGCAACGCACCCTCAGTGCTGCCCCTCCGACAGTATGGCGCTCCCTCAGTACTGCCCCACTGACAGTGCAGCGCACCCTCAGTGCTGCCCCTCCGACAGTGCAGCACTCCTTCAGTACTGCCCCTCCGACAATGCAGCGCTCCCTCAGTACTGCCCCTCCGACAGTGTGGCGTTCCCTCAGTACTGCCCCTCCGTCAGTGCAGCGCTCCCTCAGTACTGCCCCACCAACAGTGCGGCGCTCCCTCAGTGCTGCCCCTCCGACAGTGCAGCGCACCCTCAGTGCTGCCCCTCCGACAGTATGGAGCTCCCTCAGTACTGCCCCACCGACAGTGCAGCGCACCCTCAGTGCTGCCACACCGACAGAGCGGCGCTCCCTCAGTGCTGCCCCTCCGACAGAGTGGCGCTCCCTCAGTGCTGCCCTTCTGACAGTGCAGTGCTCCCTCAGTACTGCCCCTCCGACAGTGCAGTGCCCCCTCAGTACTGCCCCTCCGACAGTGCAGCGCTCCCTCAGTACTGCCCCTCTGACAGTGCTGTGCTCCCTCAGTACTGCCCCTCCGACAGTGCAGCGCTCCCTCAGTACCGCCCCTCCAACAGTGCGGCGCTCCCTCAGTACTGCCCCTCCGACAGAGCAGCGCTCCCTCAGTACTGCCCCTCCGACAGTGCAGCGCTCCCTCAGTACTGCCCCTCCAACAGTGCGGCTCTCCCTCAGTACTGCCCCTCTGACAGTGCGGCGCTCTCTCAGTACTGCCCCTCCAACAGTGCAGCACTCCCTCAGTACTGCCCCTTTGACAGTGCAGCGTTCCCTCTGTACTGCCACTCCGATAGTGCAGCGCTCCCTCAGTACTGCCCCTCCGACATGCAGTACTCCCTCAGTACTGACCCTCTGACAGTGCAGCGCACCCTTAGTACTGCCCCTCCGACAGTGCAGCGCTATCTCATTGCTGCACCTCCGACAGTGCAGCGCTCCCTCAGAACTGATCCTCCGACTGTGCAGTGCTCCCTCAGCACTGCCCCTCCGACAGTGCAGCGCTCCCTCAGTACTGGCAACCAGGGAATGTTGGTCTTTATATCGAGAGGGCTGGAATACTAAAGCTTTGAAGTTACGTTACAGTTTATTTAAAGTTCTGGTCAGACCCTATTCTGGACACCACACCTCAGAAGGAATATATTGCCCTGTGAGCGGGTGGAGCACAGATTCACCAGAAGGACATCGGGGATAAAAGGGTTTCAAATTATGAGGACAGGTTGTGTTAAATCCGTGTATCTTAATGTTGTGTCCTTCAATAATCAGACAACAGACTGCAGGGAACGATCAACAGGTGTTTACTGAATGAGTTTCAAACTGCAACTAACTATACAGATCACTACTCAGGGTTTATATACAGGTGTGGTCACTGCCGGTACTACAGTATACAGGAGCTGTAAAAAGTAGTTCTCCCCTTAAAGGTACATACATTACAATTCCTCCCCTTTTTGAGTAACAGTACCATAACACTCATTTAACAATTAAATCTCAAACTAATTACAATTAACACTTTTAACATGCAACATTAACTGGAAATAGTCTATTTATAAATTCAGTCTTCGGGGAGGCTTCCTGATTCTTTCTGGATAACGCCTTTCCTGAGTGTCTCGCTCTTGGTGCGGAGGCGATTCTAACACCCTGTCGTCAGTTGATTCATTAGCTTCCAATGCTACTGTTTCTGAGGTAGATGCGACCTGTACGTCGGGTTCCTCACCCGGTACGTATGGCCGAGACATGGGGTTGACTCGTTCCTGTGACTCTAGGATCTGGTCAGCATGGCGTCTCACGATGCTCTCCCCAACATCCACTGTGTACATTAGTGGCCCCTGCCGTGTGCATATCGTTCCTGGTTGCCATTTCTCTGTTCGGTAGTCGCGGGCCAAGACTGGTTGCCCTACATTGAAGCTCCTTGTCGGCTTCTCATTGATGTGCTGGAATTGCTTATTCTCAACGTCTCTTCGTACATTTGGTCTGAGCAAATCCAGACGAGATCTCAACCTTCGGTTAAAGAACATCATGGCCGGGGTCTGGTTGGTGACTGCATGTGTCGCATTTCTGTAGGCTAACAGGAAATTGTCCACCTTATGCTGCAGTGGAATGTCGTCATCGCACATGGCCTTTACTGCTTTTTTAAAGGTTTGTACGAACCTCTCAGCCAATCCATTTGTGGCTGGATGATACGGGGCAGATGTGTAATGCCTTACCCCATTCCTTTTCATAAATCTTCGAAACTCTTCGGACACAAACTGTGGTCCGTTATCAGAGCAAATCTGCTCTGGCAAGCCGTTCCTGGCAAAAATGGCCCGTAGGACTGCAATAGTTTTCTCTGTGGTGGTGGAGGACATTTTGATCACCTCAGGCCATTTCGAGTGCGCATCCACGGCGATTAAAAACATTGAGTCCATGAGTGGACCAGCAAGATCAATATGCACCCGTTGCCATGGAGATGAGGGCCACTCCCATGGGTGTAGTAGGGCATGTGGTGGTGCATTTTGGACCTTCTGGCATCCTGAGCAGCTCTTTGTCAGGTCCTCGATTTGCTGATCGATCCCCAGCCACCACACATAAGCCCTAGCAAGGCTTTTCATTTTCACCCCTCCCAGATGACCTTCGTGAAGCTCATTGAGCACTCTCTCCCTTAACTTGGGTGGAATTACCACTCGGGATCCACACATCAAGGTCCCCTGGCATACTGACAGCTGTTCTCTTCTGGATGAGAATGCTGGCAACAGTGAGTCGCCATGTGCTGGCCATCCCTTCACCATCAAATCATATACCCTAGACAGGGTCGGGTCATTTCGGGTCTCCTTCTCTATACCAGCGTTAGTTACTGGCAAGCATTCAATTATAGTCGAATGAAATATTTCGACAGGATCCACTGCTGGTTCTTCCTCCGCAGCAGGCAGTGGCAGGCATGATAGCCCATCAGCGTTTCCATGCTGTTTCATGCCCTTATACTCGATTTCATATTGGTGCGCCCCTAGAAAAAGGAACCATCTTTGTAGCTGTTGCGCAGTCATCACCGGAACGCCCTTCTTTGGATTAAAGATGGAGACAAGTGGTTGGTGGTCAGTCAGCAAGGTGAACTTCTGCCCGTGCAGATAGTGATTGAACTTTTTCACTCCCCACACTAGGCTGAGGGCCTCCCTGAAAATCTGGGTGTAGTTACGCTTGGCTGAGGTTAGTGACCGAGACGCAAAGGCTACTGGCCTCTCCGAGCCGTCCGGGAATTTGTGCGACAGCACCGCTCCAATGCCATAGGGTGATGCATCACACGCCAACCGAATTGCTGGTGCTGGGTTGAAATGAGCCAGCACCTCTTTCGATGTGATCAATGCTTTGCTCTTCTGGAAAGCTCGTTTACATTCGTCACTCCACTTCCATGGTACCACCGTTTGCAGTAGGGTGTTCAGTGGGTGTAGTACGGTAGACAAATTCGGCAAGAACTTATGGTAGTAGTTCACCAGCCCGAGGAACGACCTCAGTTGTGACACATTTTCCGGTGCTGGAGCCTTGACGACTGCCTCAATCTTTTCAGGGGACTTATGTAACCCCTCTTTATCAATAACGTGGCCACAATACGAGATCTGCTTCTGGAAAACCTCGCATTTGTGGCGATTAGCTCGGAGCCCATATTCCTGCAATCTAGTGAGCACCTGCTCCAGGTTGGCGAGGTGATCACTGTCATTTTCGCCCGTGACCAGGATGTCATCCAAATAACACTGGGTCCCTGGAATCCCTTGCAGGACTTGTTCCATTGCCCTTTGCCAAATAGCCGGAGCTGATGCTACCCTGACCACCAGCCGGTTGTATTGGTAGAGACCTTTATGAGTGTTGATCGTGAGGTACTGTTTCAAGGCTTCTTCTACCTCCATTTGCAGGTACGCCTGGGCCAGATCAATCTTAGTGAAGCGTTTCCCTCCAGATAGCGAGGCGAAAATATCTTCAATCCGCGGAAGCGGATATTGTACAGTGTGAAGGACTGGGTTCACTGTCACCTTAAAGTCCCCACAGATGCAAACCTTCTTTGGTTCCCCAGGCGTATTACTCAACAACCCCTTCATTACAGGAACGATGGGTGTAGCCCACTCGCTCCAGTCCACTTTGGACAGTACTACTGAACGTTCCAAACCTTCCAGCTCTGCTTCGACGGCTGGGCGGATCGCATAAGGTACCGGTCTGGCCTTAAAAAACTTTGGGCTTGCATTTTCCTCTATTTTGATCATCGCTGTTATGCCTTTTAGTGTTCCGAGTCCCTGCTGGAACACTTCTTGTGCGTCAGTTAGCATTTTTGACAGTCGTCCAGGTGTGACGTCGTCATCCTTCTTGGCATCTACAGTCAGTGCTTGTATGGAATACCAATCTAGCTGTATCTTCCGGATCCATTCACGTCCTAGTAGTGGTGGTCCTCCATCTGGCAATACATATAGGTCCATTTTTGGTGTTTCCTTGCCGTTATATATAACGTTCACCCTTATTTTTCCTTTGGGGTAGACTTTTTGCCCCGTGTAAGTCTTCAAGACAATCTTTGTATCTCTCAAGTGTATATGTGAGAATAGCCGCTTGTAGTCCCTTTGGTTTATGACTGTTAAGGCTGATCCTGTGTCCAATTCCATTTTCACTTGGACTCCTGCTATCTTGAGCGTGACCCAGATAGTTTGGTGATCCTCCGTTTTGATCACATTATGTAGTTTCAGACAACCCAGCTCCTTGCTTCCGGAGTCTGTATCACTCTTCTGTTCATCTGAACTACTCTCCGTCACCTTATGTACCTTCTTGTACTTCTCCTGTGGAGATTTCTTGCCGCTGGTTTTCTTTCCCGGCCTGCAGACTCTTGCTATGTGTCCTACTTTTCCACACTGTCTGCACACTTTGTCCTTGAACCAGCAATCATTATGGTCGTGTGTTGTTCTGCCGCAGCGATAGCACTTCACTGTTCCGTATGACATTTCATTTGTGCCATATTCTTGCGGTCTCCGTTGTATCTCTGCAGCGCCCCGTGCGGCTGCTTCATGTGATACTGCAATGCTGAAAGCCTTGTCCAGCGTAAGATCCTTTTCTGATAGGAGCCGTTTCTGGGTTCCTTCACTTTGAAGCCCACAAACAAACTTGTCCCTTAAAGTATCTGCTAGTCCCGTTCCAAACTGGCAGTGTTTCGATAGCTTGCGCAATTCCGTTAAATATTCAGCATTACTTTCATCTTTATGCTGGTTCCTTTTGTGAAACTTAAATCTTTCTGCTATCAGTAGCGGTGTGGGGTTTAAGTGGTCCTGTAGGATTGACACTATGTTTTCAAAACCCTTTTCTACTGGCTTCTCTGGGGTTACTAGGTTTCGTAGTAAGCCATACGTTTTTGCACCCATTGAATTCAACAATACCAGCGCTTTCTTGTCATCTGGCACTTCATTCGCCTTGCAGTATACTTCTATGCGTTCGACATATGTCGTCCAATCTTCGACTTCATTGTCGAACGCTGTGATACTGCCACTCTTCGGCATTTTTGGGTGTGATTAGACTAGCTTAAAATGGCGTCTCCCGCGCTTTCCTTTCTTCCCCGCTGCGGCTTAAAATGGCGTCTCCCGTGCTTTCCTTTCTTCCCCGCTGCGGCTTAAAATGGCGTCTCCTGCGCTGCTGCCAACGCCGCTCTCGGCGGTCCTCCTGGCAAATGGCGATGCCCTGTGGGCCTCGCGCGCTGCTCCTGCACTGCTGCCAATGCCGTTCTCTGCAGTCCTCATGGCAATGGCAGCGCCTCGCGTTTTCCTGCGCGCCTCTCTCCCCCGTTGACGCTGCTCGGCCCCTGAACACCGGCTGCGCTCTGCTCTCTCTCGCCTCTCTCCCCCGTTGACGCCGCTCGGTCCCGAATACCGGCTGCGCTCTGCTCTCTCTCGTTGATGCTGCTCGGCCCTTGAACACCGGCTGCGCGCCGTGCGCTCTGCCCTCTCTCTCTCCCCCGTCGACGCTGCTCGGCCCTTTCTGTGCCGCTCGGTCAGCTCTAGCCGCTGCTGTCCAGGAAGGGTCTGCGCAGTACCTGTTGCCAGCCCGTTTCGCTGGACCACCGTGGCTGGAAAGCCAAGCCTGGCTCTCGACAGCCTCCCCTGCGATGCCCGTGCTTCTGGACTCGACCTCCTTCAACTGTTCTCCAGGAGCGAATCCCTGGGCGGTGATGCAGAGTTGCAGGTAGGTTCGAATCTGCGTCGTCGCCAATGTTATATCATGTATCTTAATGTTGTGTCCTTCAATAATCAGACAAAGACTGCAGGGAACGATCAACAAGTGTTTACTGAATGAGGGTTCAAACTGCAACTGACTGTACAGATCACTACTCAGGGTTTATATACAGGTGTGGTCACTGCCGGTACTACAGGATACAGGAGCTGTAAAAAGTAGTTCTCCCCTTAAAGGTACATACATTACAGGTTGCATTGCCGAAGTTTGTATTCCCTCGAGTACAGAAGATCAAAGGGTGATCTAATCGAATTGTTTAAGATGGTTAAAGGAGCTGATAGATTCGATCGAGAGAAACGATTTCTTCTGCTGGGGGGAGTCCTGAACAAGAGGGCGTAACCTTAAAGTTAGAGCCAGGCCGTTCAGGGGTGATGCCAGGAAGCACTTCTTCACACAAAGGGTTAACGGAAATCTGGCAATCGCTCCTCCAAAACGCTGTTGAGGCTGGCGGTCAGTTGAAGCTTTCTAGACTGAGCGGGATAGATGTTATTGGGTAAGGGTATCAACGGATTATAGAGCAAAGGCGGGTAAATGGAGCTTAGGTACACATCAACCTTGATCTAATTGAACAGGCTCGAGGGGCTGAATGGGCCTCCTCCTGTTACTATGGTAACAGGCTTGAGGGGCTGAATGGCCTGCTCCTGTTCCTGTGTAACAGTCTCGAGGGGCTGAATCACCTCCTCCTGTTCCTGTGTAACAGGCTCGAGGGGCTGAATCACCACCTCCTGTTCCTCTGTAACAGGCTCGAGGGGCTGAATCACCTCCTCCTGTTCCTCTGTAACAGGCTCGAGGGGCTGAATGGGCCTCCTCCTGTTCCTGTGTAACAGTCTCGAGGGGTTGAATGGGCCTCCTCCTGTTCCTGTGTAACAGGCTCGAGGGGGCTGAATGGCCGCCTCCTGTTCCTGTGTAACAGGCTCGAGGGGGCTGAATGGGCATCCTCCTGCTCCTATGGTAACAGGCTCGGGGGGCTGAATGGCCTCCTCCTGTTCCTGTGTAACAGGCTCGAGGGGCTGAATGGGCCTCCTCCTGTTCCTGTGTAACAGTCTCGAGGGGTTGAATGGGCCTCCTCCTGTTCCTGTGTAACAGGCTCGAGGGGGCTGAATGGCCACCTCCTGTTCCTGTGTAACAGGCTCGAGGGGGCTGAATGGGCATCCTCCTGCTCCTAAGGTAACAGGCTCGGGGGGCTGAATGGCCTCCTCCTGTTCCTGTGTAACAGGCTCGAGGGGCTGAATGGCCTCCTCCTGTTCCTGTGGTAACAGGCTTGAGGGCCTGAATGGGCCTCCTCCTGTTCCTATGGTAACATGCTCGAGGGGCTGAATGGGCCTCCTCCTGTTCCTATGTAACAGGCTCGAGGGGCTGAATGGGCCTCCTCCTATTCCTAATGTAACAGGCTCGAGGGGCTGAATGGGCCTCCTCCTGTTACTATGGTAACAGGCTCGAGGGGCTGACTGGGCCTCGTCCTGTTCCTAATGTAACAGGCTTGAGGAGCTGAATGGCCTCCTCCTGTACCTGTGTAACAGGCTCGAGGGGCTGAATGGGCCTCCTCCTGTTCCTATGGTAACAGGCTCGAGGGGGCTGAATGAGCCACCTTCTGTTCCTATGGTAACAGGCTCGAGGGGCTGAATGGCCTCATCCTGTTCGTATGGTAACAGGCTCGAGGGGCTGAATGGGCCGCCTCCTGTTCGTGTGGTAACAGGCTCGAGGGGTCTTAATGGGCCTCCTCCTGTTCGTATGTAACAGGCTCGAGAGGCTGAATGGGCCTCCTCCTGTTCCTGTGTAACAGGCTCGAGGGGCTGAATGGGCCTCCTCCTGTTCCTGTGGTAACAGGCTCGGGGGGCTGAATGGGCCTCCTCCTGTTCCTATGGTAACAGGCTCGCGGGGCTGAATGGGCCTCCTCCTGTTCCTAATGTAACAGGCTCGAGGGGCTGAATGGCCTCCTCCTGTTCCTACGCTCCTATCTCTTGGGACATCACGGAGCTCCATGACTGACGTCCCACTGAGCGTGTGGTGTGTGCTGCTCTCGGTAATAACCCTGTTCCTTCTCTCTGGTTTTCCCTCTCTCCACTAGACCACCACCTACTACACATTCGTGGTGCTGCTCATTTTCACCCTCCTAGAATTCACGGTCACCATTGTGGTTTCAGCCTTTGTTTGCAAGTCGACGCGGTGCTGTCACCCTTACAGCAGTATGGTGAGCGAACAGCTTGGCACCAACATTCACAACTGCAACAACCTGCACTGACACATAGAAACATAGACGATAGGAGCAGGAGCAGGCCATTCGGCCCCTCGAGCCTGCTCCACCATTCAATGAGATCATGGCTGATCATCCAAATTCAGTACCCTGTCCCTGCCTTCTCCCCATATCCCTTGATCCCTTTAGCCTTAAGAAATATATCCAACTCCTTCTTGAATATATTTAATGAATTGGCCTCTACTGCCTTCTGTGGTAGAGAATTCCACAGGTTCACCACTCTCTGGGTGAAGAAATTCCTCCTCATCTCTGTCCTAAATGGCTTAACCCTTATCTTTAGACTGTGACCCCTGGTTCTGGACTCCCCCGCCATCGGGAACATCCTTCCTGCATCTAGTCTGTCTAGTCCTGTTAGAATTTTATAAGTTTCAATGAGATCACCTCTCATTCTTCTAAACTCTAGCGAATACAAGCCCAATCGACCCAATCTCTCCTCATACGTCATTCCTGCCATCCCAGGTATCAGCCTGGTGAATCTTCGCTGCACTCCCTCCATGGCA
Source organism: Somniosus microcephalus (assembly GCF_052327205.1). Taxonomy (NCBI): domain Eukaryota; kingdom Metazoa; phylum Chordata; class Chondrichthyes; order Squaliformes; family Somniosidae; genus Somniosus; species Somniosus microcephalus. The sequence goes on along the minus strand of NW_028225180.1, from coordinate 6,965,802 downwards.
AAAACATCCTTCCTCAGATAAGGTGACCAAAACTGCACACAATACTCAAGATGTGGTCTCACCAAGGCCCTGTACAACTGCAGCAAGACATCCTTGTTCTTGTACTCAAACCCTCTCGCTGCGAAGGCCAACATACCATTTGCCGCCTTAACCGCCTGCTGCACCTGCATGCTTACCTTCAGCGACTGGTGCACAAGGACACCCAGGTCTCGTTGCACTTCCCCTTCTCCCAATCTATTGCCATTCAGATAATAGTCAGCCTTCCTGTTTTTGACACCAAAGTGGATAACCTCACGTTTATCCACATTATATTGCATCTACCATGTCTCTGCCCAATCACCCAACCTGGCCAAATCATCCTGGAGTTTCTCGGCATCCTCCTCACAGCACTGACACAGCCCCTTTAACATAGTCCACGCTTCCCAGGGCACTTCACAGGAGCGTAAAGCAGACACGGAGTCACATAAGGAGATGTTAGGACAGCTGGCCAAAAACTTGGTCAAACAAGTAGGTTTTAAGAAGCGGCTTAAAGAAAGAGAGAGAGAGGCGGAGAGGTTTAGGGAGGGAATTCCAGCGCTTAGGAACCCAGGTAGCTAAAAGCATGGCCGCCAATACTGGAGCGATTAAATTCAAGGGACGCACAAGAGGCCAGAATTGGAAGAGCGCAGAGATCTCAGAGGGTTGTAGGGCTAGAGCAGGTTACAGAGGTAAGGAGGATTGTAGGGACTGGAGGAGGTTACAGAGATAGGGAGGGTTGTAGGGGCTGGAGGAGGTTACAGAGATAGGGAGGGTTGTAGGGGCTGGAGGAGGTTACAGAGATAGGGAGGGTTGTAGGGGCTGGAGGAGGTTACAGAGATAGGGAGGGTTGTAGGGGCTGGAGGAGGTTACAGAGATAGGGAGGGTTGTAGGGGCTGGAGGAGGTTACAGAGATAGGGAGGGTTGTAGGGGCTGGAGGAGGTTACAGAGATAGGGAGGGTTGTAGGGGCTGGAGGAGGTTACAGAGATAGGGAGGGTTGTAGGGGCTGGAGGAGGTTACAGAGATAGGGAGGGTTGTAGGGGCTGGAGGAGTTACAGAGATAGGGAGGGTTGTAGGGGCTGGAGGAGGTTACAGAGATAGGGAGGGTTGTAGGGGCTGGAGGAGGTTACAGAGATAGGGAGGGTTGTAGGGCTGGAGGAGGTTACAGAGATAGGGAGGGTTGTCGGGGCTGGAGGATTTTACAGGGATAGGGAGGGTTGTAGGACTGGAGGAGGTTACAGAGATAGGGAGGGTTGTAGGGCTGGAGGAGGCTCTCTCAGTACTGCCCCTCCAACAGTGCAGCCCTCCCTCAGTACTGCCCCTCCCACAGTGCAGCGCTCCCTCAGTACTGCCGTTCCAACAGCGCAGTGCTCCCTCAGTACTGCCCCTCCCACAGTGCAGTGCTCCCTCATTACTGCCCCTCCGACAGTGCAGCACTCCCTCAGTACTGCCCCTCCGACAATGCAGTGCTCCCTCAGTACTGCCCCTCTGACAGTGCAGCGCTCCCTCAGTACTGCCCCTCCGAATGTGCAGCATTCCCTCATACTGCCCCTCCGACAGGGCAGCGCTCCCTCAGAACTGCCGTTCCGACAGTGCTGTGCTCCCTCAGTACTGCCCCCCGACACTGCCCCCTCTGACAGTGCAGCATTCCCTCAGTACTGCACCTCCGACAGTGCAGCGTTCCCTCAGTACTGTCCCTCCAACAGTGTAGCACTACCTCAGTACTGCCCCTCCAACAGTGCAGCGCTCCCTCAGTACAGCCCCACTGACAATGCCTTGTACCATTGAACACAATCATCCCTTGAAGAGATTGCGTTGGAGGGGTTGCCCCAGTACTGGTGCCTTTATCCATTTGGCGTCGCCTCCTGTCCCGTGCAGTGGGCAGTGCTGGGCTGTGAGTGATCACATTGACCCTGAATTGCTGAGTGAATGTTGAGCGATGGTTCCCCATGTAATGACCTTCCATGTGGTTTCTTCCAGCCCACGATCCTCCTGGATGCCAGCATGACCGAGGAAGAGTGAAGATCGCCAAGGAAGCAATTCACACTCGGTGTCCAGATCAAAGAAAGGTCTTCGCACAGCGGAGCAACCAGTTGTACAGCCTGGAAGACCACAACCAAAGCAACTGCGCTCATCTGTGTGTGAGTGAGTGTGTGTGAGTGTGAGTGTGAGTGAGTGTGAGTGTGAGTGTGTGTGTGTGTGTATGTGTGTGTGAGTGTATGTGTTTGAGTGTGTGTGAATGTGTGTGTGAGTGTGAGTGAGTGTGAGTGTGTGAATGAGTGTGTGTGAGTGTGAGTGTGAGAGTGAGTGTGTGAGTGTGTGAGTCAGTGTGTGAGTGAGTGTGAGTGTGTCTGAGTGTGAGAGTGAGTGTGTGAGTGAGTGTGTGTGTGAGTGTGAGAGTGAGTGTGTGTGTGTGAGTGAGTGTGTGCATGAGTGTGAGTGAGTGTGAGCGTGTGAGTGTGTGTGTGTGAGTGTGAGTGGTGTGAGTGTGTGAGTGAGTGTGTGTGAGTGTGAGTGAGTGTGAGTGTGAGTGTGAGTGAGTGAGAGTGAGTGTGTGTGAGTGTGAGTGTGTGAGTGTGTGTGTGAGTGTGTGTGTGAGAGTGTGAGTGAGTGTGAGTGTGAGTGTGTGTATGTGTGTGTGAGTGTATGTGTTTGAGTGTGTGTGAATGTGTGTGTGAGTGTGTGAGTGTGTGTGTGAGTGTGTGAGTGTGTGTGTGAGTGTGAGTGAGTGTGAGTGTGTGAATGAGTGTGTGTGAGTGTGAGTGTGAGAGTGAGTGTGTGAGTGTGTGAGCCAGTGTGTGAGTGAGTGTGATTGTGTCTGAGTGTGAGAGTGAGTGTGTGAGTGTGTGTGTGAGTGTGAGAGTGAGTGTGTGAGTGTGTGAGTGAGTGTGTGCATGAGTGTGAGTGAGTGTGTGTGTGTGTGTGTACACGTGTCTCACACCCTCCGGTATAATTTAATCTTGGGCGGGGTGTAAAACGAGCACTAGTGAATTTGCCATTTTCCGTTGCAGAGACGAATATCGGGCGTGTTTAAACGTGCGTGTGATTCACTATCGCCCGAGTTGCTCTCACTCCCTTGTCGGGTCTCTACTGCGCGGAGTGTGTGTTCCCCGTGTTCCCTGATTGTATTACAACACTCTCCGCTTCTCTCCACGGGCCAGTGCTTTGGGTCATAGCATGTCCACTGCCTTATATTCAACAATCAATGCAGAGTCACATTATTGCTGCTTTTAGCTTATATTCACATATTGCATAGTATTGATGAATCAGAATAGCTTTTACAAAACCAGACTTATTCCACTATTATCTCCACATCTCATTTCATCCAATTATCAATTGACCTGATAGAGGTCTTTAAAATTATACATGGGATCGATAGGGTAGTGGTAGACATGCTTCCACTTGGAGTACTGTGCACAGTTCTGGTCTGCATATCACACTTGGAGCACTGTGCACAGTTCTAGTCTCCATATCACACTTGGAGTTACTGTGCACAGTTCTGGTCTCCATATCACACTTGGAGTTACTGTGCACAGTTCTGGTCTCCATATCACACTTGGAGTTACTGTGCACAGTTCTGGTCTCCATATCACACTTGGAGTACTGTGCACAGTTCTGGTCTCCATATCACACTGGGAGTTACTGTGCACAGTTCTGGTCTCCGTATCACACTTGGAGTTACTGTGCACAGTTCTGGTCTCCATATCACACTTGGAGTTACTGTGCACAGTTCTGGTCTCCATATCACACTGGGAGTTACTGTGCACAGCTCTGGTCTCCGTATCACACTTGGAGTTACTGTGCACAGTTCTGGTCTCCATATCACACTTGGAGTTACTGTGCACAGTTCTGGTCTCGATATCACACTGGGAGTTAATGTGCACAGTTCTGGTCTCTATATCACACTGGGAGTTACTGTGCACAGTTCTGGTCTCCATATCACACTTGGAGTTACTGTGCACAGTTCTGGTCTCCATATCACACTTGGAGTACTGTGCACAGTTCTGGTCTCCATATCACACTGGGAGTTACTGTGCACAGTTCTGGTCTCCATATCACACTTGGAGTACTGTGCACAGTTCTGGTCTCCATATCACACTTGGAGTACTGTGCACAGTTCTAGTCTCCATATCACACTGGGAGTTACTGTGCACAGTTCTGGTCTCCATATCACACTGGGAGTTAATGTGCACAGTTCTGGTCTCTATATCACACTGGGAGTTACTGTGCACAGTTCTGGTCTCCATATCACACTTGGAGTTACTGTGCACAGTTCTGGTCTCCATATCACACTTGGAGTACTGTGCACAGTTCTGGTCTCCATATCACACTGGGAGTTACTGTGCACAGTTCTGGTCTCCGTATCACACTTGGAGTTACTGTGCACAGTTCTGGTCTCCATATCACACTTGGAGTTACTGTGCACAGTTCTGGTCTCCATATCACACTGGGAGTTACTGTGCACAGTTCTGGTCTCTGTATCACACTTGGAGTTACTGTGCACAGTTCTGGTCTCCATATCACACTTGGAGTTACTGTGCACAGTTCTGGTCTCCATATCACACTTGGAGTTACTGTGCACAGTTCTGGTCTCCATATCACACTGGGAGTTACTGTGCACAGTTCTGGTCTCCATATCACACTTGGAGTTACTGTGCACAGTTCTGGTCTCCATATCACACTTGGAGCACTGTGCACAGTTCTGGTCTCCATACCACACTTGGAGTTACTGTGCACAGTTCTGGTCTCCATATCACACTGGGAGTTACTGTGCACAGTTCTGGTCTCCATATCACACTGGGAGTTACTGTGCACAGTTCTGGTCTCCGTATCACACTTGGAGTTACTGTGCACAGTTCTGGTCTCCATAGCACACTTGGAGTTACTGTGCACAGTTCTGGTCTCCATATCACACTGGGAGTTACTGTGCACAGTTCTGGTCTCCATATCACACTTGGAGTTATTGTGCACAGTTCTGGTCTCCATATCACACTGGGAGTTAGTGTGCACAGTTCTGGTCTCCATATCACACTTGGAGTTACTGTGCACAGTTCTGGTCTCTATATCACACTGGGAGTTACTGTGCACAGTTCTGGTCTCCATATCACACTGGGAGTTAATGTACACAGTTCTGGTCTCCATATCACACTGGGAGTTACTGTGCACAGTTCTGGTCTCCATATCACACTTGGAGTTACTGTGTACAGTTCTGGTCTCCATATTATATAAATAATATAGAGGCACTGGGGAAGATTGAAAAGGCTTCACAAGGATGATACCAGAACTGAGAGGTTGTACCTATCAGGAAAAATTGAACAGGGTGGGGCTCTTGTCTCTAGATAAGCAAAGGCTGAGGGGTGACCTGATAGAGGTCTTGAAGATTATGAAAGGGTTTGATACGGCAGATGTTGAGACACTATTATTGAATTCAAAACCTAGCATGTTTCATTGGAACCCCATTTGAAGTGGGTGCAGTTCCAGTTCGCTCCTGTGGGAGGTGCTGTGACAGGTATTCTCAAAATCTGCCTTGGTCCCGGGGTCCTATTTGCCTTTAGTTGACCGGGCGACTGCCTAAAACAGGCGTTAGTCCTCCCCGCCTTACTGTGTTAACCAGGGGGGCCTGCTGAAGGATTCTTTCCAGTAAATGTGAGCTGGGAAATTGGGCCTGGTCAGTCCCGGGATTTTTCCTGGACGTGTTTGCAGCCCAGCCAACAAGACGGGTCGTGATTTTATTTGCAACTCTCGTCTCCTCAAGGGCTCCCCTATTTGCAACACCAGTGGGTTGGACCAGACTTCTGATGGGTCCCCTTGGAGGACAAGACACACCCAACAGTTTGCCTGGAATGTGTAATTTGATCCAGTCTTACCAGTGAGCCTACAGTAAGTGGAAGTATAATTAGCTTTGTGAGGATCCTCTGTTTTCCAATAGTCTGCAAGTGTAATTATAGCTGTCCTTGACTGGTAAAATAAAATACTTTTATACTCTAATTAGTGGGTTAGCTAATTCTTTGGAGTTTTATCTTTTCTTTTCCTGCTGGAAGTGATAAAAATTCTTTAACTTTGAATGAATGGACCGTAGCTGTGGGGTCCGTGTCTGTGGGATCTTAGGTGGACGTAAAAGATCCCATGGCCACTATTTCGAAGAAGAGCAGAGGTGTTATCCCCGGTGTCCTGGCCAATATTTATCCCTCAATCAACATCACTATAAAGCGTTGGTTAGGCCACAACTGGAGTATTGCCTCCAGTTCTGGTCACCACACTTTAGGAGGGATGTGAAGGCCCTCGAGAGGGTGCAGAGGAGATTTACCAGAATGGTTCTGGGGATGGCGGATCTTAGCTACAAGGACAGGTTGGAGAAGCTGGATTTGTTTTCATTAGAGCAAAGGAGGTTGAGGGGTGATTTGATCGAGGTGTACAAGATTATGACGGGTTTGGATAGGCTAGACGGGAAAAGGCCGTTCCCACTAGTTGATGGTACAAGGACTAGGGGACACAGATTTAAGGTTTTGGGCAAGAGATACAGGGGGATGTGAGGAAAAACTTTTTACGCAGCGAGTGGTGAGGATCTGGAACTCGCTGCCGACGGAAGTGGTGGAAGTGGAGACACTCAATGTTTTCAAGGGGAGACTGGATAGGCACTTGAGGGAAATAAACTTGCAGGGCTACGGGGAGAGAGCGGGGGAATGGGACTGACTGGATTGCTCCACAGAGAGCCGGCACGGACTCGATGGGCCGAATGGCCTCCTCCTGTGCCGTTACTAAAAAACAGGTTATCTGGTCATTACCACATTGCTGTTTGTGGGAGCTTGCTGTGCGCAAATTCGCTGCCGCTTTTCCTACATTACAACAGTGACTATACTTCTAAAGTACTTCATTGGCTGTAAAGCGTTTTAGGATTCTGGTGGTTGTGAAAGGCGCTACAAAGGGATTAATTAAGAAAGGGAAAATAGAATATGAGAGTAAGCTTGCAGGGAACATAAAAACTGACTGTAAAAGCTTTTATAGATATGTGAAGAGAAAAAGATTGGTGAAGTCAAGTATAGGTCCCTTGCAGTCAGAATCAGGGGAATTTATAATGGGAAACAAAGAAATGGCAGACCAACTAAATACATACTTTGGTTCTGTCTTCACAAAGGAGGACACAAATAACCTCACAGAGATGCCGGGGAACATAGGGTCTGATGAAAGGTTGGAACTGAAATAAATCAATATTTGTAGGGAAATGGTGTTAGGAAAATTGATGGGACTGAAGGCCGATAAATCCCCAGGGCCTGATAATCTACATCCCAGGGTACTTAAGGAAGTGGCCCTAGAAATAGTAGATGCATTGCTGGTCATCTTCCAGAACTCGATAGACTCTGGAACAGTACCCATGGATTGGAGGGTAGCTAATGTTACCTCAATATTCAAAAAAGGTGGTAAGAAAAAGCAGGGAATTATAGACCGGTAAGCCTGACATCGGTAGTGGGGAAAATGCTAGAGTCCATTATAAAAGATGTAATAGCAGAGCACTTGGAAAGCAGTGACAGGATTGGACAAAGTCAACATGGATTTACAAAAGGGAAATCATGCTTGACTATTCTACTGGAATTTTTTGAGGATGTAACTGGTAAAATAGATAAGGGAGAACCAGTGGATGTGGTGTATTTGGACTTTCAGAAGGCTTTCGATAAGGTCCCACATAAGAGATTAGCGTGTAAAATTAAGGCACATGGGATTGGGGGCAAGGTATTGACTTGGATAGAGAACTGGTTGGCGGACAGAAAGCAAAGAGTTGGAATAAATGGGTCATTTTCCGAGTGGCAGGCAGTGACTAGTGGGGTACCGCAAGGATCGGTCCTAGGACCCCAGCTGTTCACAATATATATTAATGATCTGGACGAGGGAATTGGATGTAATATCTCCAAATTTGCAGACGACACAAAGCTGGGTGGGAGGGTAAGCTGTGAGGAGGATGTCGTGAAACTCCAGTACGATTTGGACAGGTTGGGTGATTGGGCAGAAACATGGCAAATGCTATATGTGAATAAATGTGAGGTTATCCACTTTGGTGGCAAAAACAGGAAGGCAAAGTATTATTTGAATGGCAATAGATTGGGAGAAGGGGAAGTGCAAAGAGACCTGGGTGTTCTTGTGCACCAGTCGCTGAAGGTAAGCATGCAGGTGCAGCAGGCGGTTAAGAAGGCAAATGGTATGTTGGCCTTCGTAGCAAGAGGGTTCGAGTACAGGAACAAGGATGTCTTGCTACAGTTGTACAGGGCCTTGGTGAGACCAGTTTTGGTCGCCTTACCTGAGGAAGGACGTTCTTGCCATGGAAGGAGTGCAGCGAAGATTCACCAGGCTGATACCTGGGATGGCAGGAATGACGTATGAGGAGAGATTGTGTCAATTGGGCTTATACTCACTGGTGTTTAGAAGATTGAGAGGGGATCTCATCGAAACCTATAAAATTCTGTCAGGCCTGGATGTTCCTGATGGCCGGGGAGTCCAGAACCAGGGGTCATAGTCTAAGGATAAGGGGTAAGCCATTTAGGACTGAAATGAGGAGGAATTTCTTCACCGAGAGAGTGGTGAACCTGTGGAATTCTCTGCCACAGAGGGCGGTGGAGGCCAGTTCATTAAATATTTTCAAGAAAGAGTTGGATATATTTCTTAAGGCTAAAGGGATCAAGGGATATGGGGAGAAAGCAGGGACAGGGTACTGAAATTGGATGATCAGCCATGATCTCATTGAATGGCGGAGCAGGCTCGAGGGGCCAAATGGCCTACTCCTGCTCCTATCTTCTATGTTTCTAAGTTTCTATAAATGTATGAATGGGAGGGTTTCTTTTTTTTCTTTCCACCTAGGGAGAAGGTGGCAGCATCTACCATGACTGGTTCTGAGGCGGTTGATGGTTGCCCACTGTTTGCGAGAGAGGTTCAATCCTTCAGGTCGTACTGCGGGCTCCTACGATAAGGAATCCATTCCGTATCTCGCAGTTCTTCCAAGCGTTTCGCTATCGGTCATCAAGGCCGAGGGGAGATGGCTGAAGGGCTTCGGCGACGGTCCAAAATGGCCACCTGGATTTGAGACAGGTTGGTGGTAGGTTGGTCAAGTCGTCCTGGGTCAGCATGTCTTTACTGGTGTAGCGGTTGCATTCTCTGGAGACTTGGTTTTTTATTAAACATTCACGGGAGGTGGGCGTGGCTGGCATGGCCAGCATTTATTGCCCATCCCTAGTTGCCCTCGAGAAGGTGGTGGTGAGCCGCCTTCTTAGAAAACATAGAAACATAGAGATAGGAACAGGAGTAGGCCATTCGGCCCTTCGAGCCTGCTCCGCCATTCAATGAGATCATGGCTGATCTTCGTCTGAGATCTTAGCTGATCTTAACTGTTCAGTACCCCGTCCCCGCCTTTTCTCCGTAACCCTTAATCCCCTTAGCCTTCAGAAATATATCCAATTCTCTCTTGAAAATATTTATTGAATTAGCCTTCACAGCCCTCTGTGGCAGGGAATTCCACAGGCTCACCACTCTTTGAGTGAAGAAATTCTTCCTCATCTCTGTTTTAAATGATTTGCCCGCTATTTTTAGACTGTGGCCCCTGGTTCTGTGCTCCCCTGCCATTGGAAACATTCTCTCTGAATTCAGCCTGTCCAGGCCTGCCATAATTTTATATGTTTCGATGAGATCCCCTCTCAATCTTCTAAACTCCAGTGAGTACAAGCCCAAACTATTCAATCTCTCCTCGTAGGTCATTCCCGCCATTCCAGGTATCAGCCTGGTGAATCGCCGCTGCACTCTTTCCATGGCAAGAACATCCTTCCGCAGATGGGGCGACCAAAACTGTACACAATACTCCAGATGCGGTCTCACCAGCACCTTGTACAGCTGTAGTAAGGTATCCCTATTCCTATACTCGAACCCCCTTGATATGAAGGCCAACATACCATTTGCCTTCTTAATCGCCTGTTGCACCTGCATGCTCTCCTTCAGTGACTGGTGCACAAGAACACCCAGGTCCCTCTGCACTTCCCCATCTCCCAATCTATTGCCATTTAGATAATAATCTACCCTCCTGTTTTTACCCCCAAAGTGGATAACCTCGCATTTATCCACATTATAGTGCATCTGCCACGTATCCGCCCATTCCCCCAACCTGTCCAAATCGCACTGTAGCCTCCTGACATCCTCATCAGAGCCCACCCCTCCTCCTAGTTTAGTGTCGTCAGCGAATTTGGAAATATTGCATCCAATTCCCTGATCCAGATCATTTATATATATTGTGAACAGCTGGGGTCCCAGGACAGATCCTTGCGGCACCCCGCTGGTCACTGCCTGCCACTCCGAAAACGAGCCGTTTATTCCAACTCTCTGTTTTCTATCCGCCAGCCAGTTCTCTATCCACGTTAATACTTTGCCCCCAATCCCATGAGCCTTAATTTTGCATGATAATCTTTTGTGTGGAACCTTATCGAAGGCTTTCTGGAAGTCAAGGTACACCACATCCACTGGCTCTCCCCCATCTATTTTACCAGTTACTTCCTCAAAAAATTCCAGCAGATTAGTCAAACACGATTTACCCTTTGTAAATCCATGTTGACTCTGTCCGATCCTTTCCCCATTTGTCAAGTGCTCCGCTATTTTATCCTTAATAATGGACTCTAGCATTTTGCCCACAACCGATGTAAGGCTTACTGGTCTATAATTCCCTGCTTTCTCTCTACCCCCCTTTTTAAATATTGGGGTAACATTAGCTACCCTCCAATCCACGGGTACTGTTCCCGAGTCAATGGAGTTCCGGAAGATGATCCTTAGAGCATCTGCTATCTCCAGGGCCACCTCCTTAAGTACCCTAGGATGTAGTTTATCAGGCCCCGGGGATTTGTCGGCCTTCAGTCCCCTCAACTTACCCAACACCATATCCCTAGAGATACTAATTTCTGTCAGCTCCTCCCTCTCATTAGTCCCTATGTTTGCCGATATTCCTGGGAGGTTATTTGTGTCCTCCTTTGTGAATACAGAACCAAAGTATGAGTTTAATTGGTCTGCCATTTCCTTATTCTCCATTATATATTCTCCCGAATCGGACTGCAAGGGACCGACTTGGGATTTTACCAGTCTTTTCCTCCTGATATACCGATAAAAGCTTTTGCAGTCTGTCTTTATGTTTGCTGCAAGTTTACTTTCGTATTCTATTTTCCCCTTCCTGATTAATCCCTTTGTCCTCTTTTGCTGTATCCTGTACTGCCCCCAATCTTCCGGTCTGGTGCTTTTTTTTGCCAGTTGATATGCCCTTTTTTTTGATTTTATGCTGTCCCTAATTTCCCTCGTTATCCACGGTTGAGCCACCTTTTTAGGTTTATTTTTATGCCAAACCGGTATAAACATGTTCTGGAATTCTTGAACCGCTGCAGTCCGTGTGGTGAAGGTACTCCCACAGTGCTGTTAGGGAGGGAGCTCCAGGATTTTGACCCAGCGACGATGAAGGAACGGCGATATATTTCCAAGTGTGTGACTTGGAGGGGAACTTGGAGGTGGTGGTGTTCCCATGCGCCTGCTGCCCTTGTCCTTCTAGGTGGTAGATGTCGCGGGTTTGGGAGGTGCTGTCAAAGTAACCTTGATGAATTGATGCAGTGCATCTTGTAGATGGTACACACTGCAGCCACGGTACGCCGGTGGTGGAGGGAGTGAATGTTTAAGGTGGTGGACGGGGTGCCGATCAAGCGGGCTGCTTTGTCTTGGATTGGTGTCGAGCTCCTTGAGTGTTGTTGCAGCTGCACTCATCCAGGCAAGTGGAGAGTATTCCATCACACTCTTGACTTGTGCCTTGTAGATGGTGGAAAGGCTTTGGGGAGTCAGGAGGTGAGACACTCGCCACAGAATACCCAGCCTCTGACCCGCTCTTGAAGCCACGCAATCTATGATGGCAGCCATCACACGGTCCACCCTGTTGCGAGATCTTAGATAACAACTGACGTAAGAAAACTACTAGGCACTTGGTCTAAATGTTAAACAAAGCTTTAATCAACTGTTTTACAACATGGAGGTCTAGTTGTGTCCTTCACTAGTTCCTGTTAAAGAATGTCCTGCGCAAGCTGGGCCTGTGCCCGAGTATTTATACTCTCCCTGGACAGCGCCACCCGCAGGCCGCTCAGTATTATTTCATAAGTCTTTCTTTCATGAATGACTGATTCATGTCAACAACTAATTTCATCTCAAAGGACACTAAACTTGTTAAATCGACCCCCCAGTGACAGTAGCAAATCGAGCCACTCAAACGGTCCTGTAGGATAGGGTGTATCTGTGTGATTAGTAAACATTTTTGTATAACTATAATATGTGAAATAGTATGTTAAAAGCCTAAAAGCCCGTATAAAATGGCGAAGGGCTGAGAGAAAAGCAGGATGGGAAATTATGCCAACCTGACTGAAACTCGGTCTGTTTGCAATTACTGAAGGAATGGAATGGAATGCTAAGTTTATGGAGACTGTCAGGAACGTGGTATTCAGTAATGTGATGGAAAAGAGATAAGAGGTGAAGAGAGAGAGAAATTGAAGGTACCCCTCAGTGATACCACTATAAAATGGGCAGACTGTTTAGACAACATCTTGGGAAATGGTCTTTGGAAAGAGAATATTGGCCCAGAAATTCGGCTCTCCACGGGCGAGTACGCACGGGGTACTCACCCGTACGCCGAATGGAAGTGCGGGTTTTCTGCATGCACTGCGCATGCGCGGGAAACCGGCACTTCCGATCCTCTGAACGAAGGGGGTTCAGAGGTCGAACGCGCGCGCAGGAGAGGCTGCGCGTGCGCTTTGAACTTAGTTTTTTTTTGCAGGTTTTCACGCAAGGTTAAGCCTGCAGGATTTACACATTTAAAAAGCAGGCGTAAGGCCTGCTTTTCACAAGGTAAGTGGTCAATTAATTAAAATTAATACATTTTTTCCACAGGTTTATTATTTTTAAATACTTTAAAGCAAGGTAAGTTTATTTTTAGCCCCTATTTTTGTAAAATTATTTTTTTCAAAAATTTAAATTATTGTTTAAAATTGTTATTTAATGTAATTTATAGTTTATTTAAAAAGTGTGATGTTTTTAAAAAATTTATTTGAAGGTTTACTGCTATTTTGGGGCCCGTAGTATTCATAAGTTTTGACAGGTCTTCCTGTCAATCTTATGAATGGGCTTTTCCCTCCTCCGATTGGCTGCCCATGGCTCACGTGATCCCAGGGGATGCATCGCACTAACTACGCCCCTGGGACACGCAAGCACAGCGCGCCGGCAGCTGGGCCAGGCCCCGGAGCGGAATTCCACGGGGGCCCACAGGAAGCCCCTGACCCAAATTTCTGGGCCAATATCTACAGATAAAAGGCACTTTGATATGCACAGAGCGAGACCGAGTGGGATCAACAAGATCATAAAACATGTACCAGGTGTCAGATAGCTGATTGCAGTCACGTAGGCAAAGGAAGGGAAAGTGTCTAAAGATACAGATTTTTTGAACACTGAAGGCAGCGCGAACCAAGAATCAGAGTTGAAGGAGCTTCAGTCAACAGACAACAGCAAGAGAAGAAAGAGACCGCAGCCACAGTCACTCGGAAGGAACGCCGAGGCTCAAACAAACAAGACTGCGACTATCTCCGTGTTAATTATTACTCATTTGTACAGGATGTTTAATGCTCAATAAACCTGTTTTGCTGATACACAATGGCCCAGAAATTCAGGTCGGAGGCTTCCCGCGGGTGCAAGCCCCTGACCTGCACTTACCTAGCGCGCCGGCCGTTGAGCTGTGGGTCCACGTGGGATTCCGATCCTGGGCCTCCTCCAACTGCCGGTGTGCAGTGCTTGCGTATCTCAGGGGCGCAGTTAGTTCGAAGCGTCCCCTGGGATCACGTGGGCTATGGGGAGCCAATCGGAGCAGGGAATGCTCCATTCATAAGTTTGACAGGAAGGGCTGTCAAACTTATAAATACTATAAGCCCCAAAACATCACTAAATCTTGAAATAAATTGTAAAAAAAAAAAATCACATTTTAAAATATACTATAAATTACATGAAATAACTATTTTAAACAATAATTTAAATTTTTGAAAAAAATAATTTTATTTTCTAACAGGGCTAAAAATAAACTTACCTTTCTTTAAAGTATTTAAAAATAATAAACCTGTGGAAAAAATGTTTTAATTTTAATTAATTCACCACTTACCTTGTAAAAAGCAGGCCTTGCGACTGCTTTTTAAATGTCTAACTCCTGGAGACTTACCCTCCCGGAGAAAGCTGCAAAAAAAAACATAAGTTCGATGCGCAGGCGCTGCCTCTCCCGCGCACGCGTTCCACCTCTGAACCCCTTCTTTCGGGGGAACGGAAGTGCCGGTTTCCCGCGCGTGCCCAGTGCATGCAGGAAACCGGCACTTCCATTGGGCCTACGGTTGAGGACCCCGTGCGAACTCACCCGTGGAGACCCGAATTTCTGGGCCAATATACCTGTACCCAGAGTGATTTGTGTAATGTATGAACCTTTAAGGGGAGAACTACTTTTTACAGCTCCTGTATACTGTAGTACCAGCAGTGACCACACCTGTATATAAACCCTGAGTAGGGATCTGTACTTTAGTTTTTAGAGTAACCTTCATCCAGTAAACACCCATTGATTGTTCCTCTGCAGTCTCTGTCGATTTATTGAAGGACACCATACATCAAAATTCACGGATTTGCAGTTTGTGTAGTCACGGACACATTATTACAGAGTTTTTGGAAACTACAGTCCTCTTCGGGACCAGCGAAAACTGTGGGCCCAGTTCCCCTGATTGGGCCTCGACTTGCCTTTTACAAAGAAGGCCAAACAGAATTGACTCATTTCCAGCAAAGCGGGGCACGATTCCAGGAAAAGAAAAACACACACACACAAATGCGTGGAGCCTGACTGATTGCCAAGGGTGAATGTTGGCCGTTATATCTAGAGAACGAGAATAAAACAGACACAACAAAAATACAAAAGCAAAATACTGCAGATGCTGGAAATCGGAAATAAAAACTCCACCGTCTCCACCACATCTGGTCCGACGATGCCACCTTCCATATCAGTACTTCCGACATGTCTTCCTTTCTCCTCAACTGAGGATTCCCCTCTACCGTGGTTGACACGGCCCTCGACCGTGTCCGTTCCATCTCCCTCGCTTCTGCTCTCACCCCTTCCCCTCCCTCCCAGAACCACGATAGGGTTCCCCTTGTCCTCACCATTCACCCCACCAGCCTCCACATTCAACGGATCATCCTCCGCCATTTCCGCCACCTCCAGCGTTGATCCCACCACCAAACGCATCTTCCCCTCACCTCCCCTTTCAGCATTCCGTAGGGACCGCTCCCTCCGCGACACCCTAGTCCACTCCTCAATCACCCCCAGCACCGCTTCCCCTCCCCACGGCACCTTCCCGTGCAAGCGCAGGAGATGCAACACCTGCCCTTTTACCTCCTCCCTTCCCACCGTCCAGGGCCCCAAACACCTCTTTCAGGTGAAACAGCGATTTACTTGAACTACTTGCAATTTAGTATACTGTATTCGCCATTTACACTTCATCGGGTGTCATCTTTTGTATCGTAACTTGTCCCATTACCATGTCCTTTTGTCTTTCACCATCATCCGTTTTGTCTCTTAATCTCTCCTGCCTTCCGCCCTATCACAGGCCTTCCCCTTTGTTCTGTCCTCCCCTCCCCCCTTTCTCAGCCCCAACACTTGCTGAAAAACCTGTTCCATCTCCAGCCTTTTCCAGTTCTGACGAAGGGTCATCGGCCTGAACCGTTAACTCTGTCTCCAGCAGCAACAACAACTCGCATTGATATAGTGCCTTTAGAGAACTAAAACGTCCCGAGGCGCTTCGCAGGAGCGATTACATAAGACAATTTGACACCGAGCCGCAGAAGGAGATATTAAGGCAGGTGACCAAAAGCTGGTCAAAGAGGTAGGTTTTAAAGAGCGTCTTAAAGGAGGAGACAGAGGCGGAGAGATCTAGGGAGCAAAATCCAGTTCTTAGGGACCAGGCAGCTGAAGGCAAGGCAGCCAATGGTGGAGCGATTCAAATCGGGGGATGGGAGGAGCGTAGAGATCTCGGAGGTTGTACAGCTGGAGGAGGTTACAGAGATAGGGAGGGTTGTAGGGGCTGGAGGAGGTTACAGAGATAGGGAGGGTTGTAGGGCTGGAGGAGGTTACAGAGATAGGGAGGGTTGTAGGGGCTGGAGGAGGTTACAGAGATAGGGAGGGTTGTAGGGGCTGGAGGAGGTTACAGAGATAGGGAGGGTTGTAGGGGCTGGAGGAGGTTACAGAGATAGGGAGGGTTGTAGGGCTGGAGGAGGTTACAGAGATAGGGAGGGTTGTAGGGGATAGAGGAGGTTACAGAGATAGGGAGGGTTGTAGGGGCTGGAGGAGGTTACAGAGATAGGGAGGGTTGTAGGGGCTGGAGGAGGTTACAGAGATAGGGAGGGTTGTAGGGGCTGGAGGAGCTTACAGAGATAGGGAGGGTTGTAGGGCTGGAGGAGGTTACAGAGATAGGGAGGGTTGTAGGGGATAGAGGAGGTTACAGAGATAGGGAGGGTTGTAGGGGCTGGAGGAGGTTACAGAGATAGGGAGGGTTGTCAGGACTGGAGGAGATTACAGAGATAGGGAGGGCTGTAGGGGCTGGAGGAGGTTACAGAGATAGGGAGGGTTGTAGGGGCTGGAGGAGGTTACACAGATAGGGAGGGTTGTAGGGGCTGGAGGAGGTTACAGAGATAGGGAGGGTTGTAGGGCTGGAGGAGGTTACAGAGATAGGGAGGGTTGTAGGGGCTGGAGGAGGTTACAGAGATAGGGAGGGTTGTAGGGGCTGGAGGAGGTTACAGAGATAGGGAGGGTTGTAGGGGCTGGAGGAGGTTACAGAGATAGGGAGGGTTGTAGGGCTGGAGGAGGTTACAGAGATAGGGAGGGTTGTAGGGGATAGAGGAGGTTACAGAGATAGGGAGGGTTGTAGGGGCTGGAGGAGGTTACAGAGATAGGGAGGGTTGTAGGGGCTGGAGGAGGTTACAGAGATAGGGAGGGTTGTAGGGGCTGGAGGAGCTTACAGAGATAGGGAGGGTTGTAGGGCTGGAGGAGGTTACAGAGATAGGGAGGGTTGTAGGGGATAGAGGAGGTTACAGAGATAGGGAGGGTTGTAGGGGCTGGAGGAGGTTACAGAGATAGGGAGGGTTGTCAGGACTGGAGGAGATTACAGAGATAGGGAGGGCTGTAGGGGCTGGAGGAGGTTACAGAGATAGGGAGGGTTGTAGGGGCTGGAGGAGGTTACACAGATAGGGAGGGTTGTAGGGGCTGGAGGAGGTTACAGAGATAGGGAGGGTTGTAGGGCTGGAGGAGGTTACACAGATAGGGAGGGTTGTAGGGGCTGGAGGAGGTTACACAGATAGGGAGGGTTGTCGGGGCTGGAGGAGGTTACAGAGATAGGGATTGTTGCAGGGTTGTCGGAGGTTACAGAGATAGGGACGGTTGTAGGGGTTGGAGGAGGTTACAGAGATAGGGAGGGTTGTAGGGCTGGAGGAGGTTACAGAGATAGGGAGGGTTGTAGGGCTGGAGGAGGTTACAGAGATAGGGATTGTTGCAGCGTTGTAGGAGGTTACAGAGATAGGGAGGGAGGGGCAAGTTCATGGAGGGATTTGAAAACAATGATGTGAATTTTAAAATCGAGGCGATGCTTAACAAGTCATGCTGCAGCTACACAAAGCCCTAGTCAGACCACACCTGGAGTACTGTGAGCAGGTCTGGGCACCACACCTTACGAAGGATATACTGTATTGGCCTTGGAGTGAGTGCAGCGTAGGTTTACCAGGATGATACCAGAATTCCAAGGGTTAAACTACGAGGAGAGATTGCACAGAGAAAATCTTTCTATTGGGGAGTGTGTCAGTTTTAACAGGGTGTTCCCCGGGGAGTGTGTCAGTATTTACAGGGTGTCCCCGGGGAGTGTGTCAGTATTTACAGGGTGTCCCCGGGGAGTGTGTCAGTATTTACAGGGTGTCCCCGGGGAGTGTGTCAGTATTTACACGGTGTCCCCGGGGAGTGTGTCAGTATTTACAGGGTGTCCCCGGGGAGTGTGTCAGTATTTACAGGGTGTCCCCGGGGAGTGTGTCAGTATTTACAGGGGGTCCCCGGGGAGTGTGTCAGTATTTACAGGGTGTCCCCGGGGAGGGTGTCAGTATTTACACGGTGTCCCCGGGGAGTGTGTCAGTATTTACAGGGTGTCCCCGGGGAGTGTGTCAGTATTTACAGGGTGTCCCCGGGGAGTGTGTCAGTATTTACAGGGTGTCCCCGGGGAGTGTGTCAGTATTTACAGGGTGTCCCCGGGGAGTGTGTCAGTATTTACAGGGTGTCCCCGGGGAGTGTGTCAGTATTTACAGGGTGTTCCCGGGGAGTGTGTCAGTATTTACAGGGTGTTCCCGGGGAGTGTGTCAGTATTTACAGGGTGTCCCCGGGGAGTGTGTCAGTATTTACAGGGTGTCCCCGGGGAGTGTGTCAGTATTTACAGGGTGTTCCCGGGGAGTGTGTCAGTATTTACAGGGTGTCCCCGGGGAGTGTGTCAGTATTTACAGGGTGTTCCCGGGGAGTGTGTCAGTATTTACAGGGTGTCCCCGGGGGGTGTGTCAGTATTTACAGGGGGTCCCCGGGGAGTGTGTCAGTATTTACAGGGGGTCCCCGGGGAGTGTGTCAGTATTTACAGGGTGTCCCCGGGGAGTGTGTCAGTATTTACAGGGGGTCCCGGGGAGTGTGTCAGTATTTACAGGGTGTTCCCGGGGAGTGTGTCAGTATTTACAGGGTGTCCCCGGGGAGTGTGTCAGTATTTACAGGGTGTCCCCGGGGAGTGTGTCAGTATTTACAGGGGGTCCCCGGGGAGTGTGTCAGTATTTACAGGGTGTTCCCGGTGAGTGTGTCAGTATTTACAGGGTGTTCCCGGGGAGTGTGTCAGTATTTACAGGGGGTCCCCGGGGAGTGTGTCAGTATTTACAGGGTGTTCCCGGTGAGTGTGTCAGTATTTACAGGGTGTTCCCGGGGAGTGTGTCAGTATTTACAGGGTGTCCCCGGGGAGTGTGTCAGTATTTACAGGGTGTTCCCGGGGAGTGTGTCAGTATTTACAGGGTGTCCCCGGGGAGTGTGTCAGTATTTACAGGGTGTTCCCGGGGAGTGTGTCAGTATTTACAGGGTGTCCCCGGGGAGTGTGTCAGTATTTACAGGGTGTTCCCGGGGAGTGTGTCAGTATTTACAGGGTGTCCCCGGGGAGTGTGTCAGTATTTACAGGGTGTTCCCGGTGAGTGTGTCAGTATTTACAGGGTGTTCCCGGTGAGTGTGTCAGTATTTACAGGGTGTCCCCGGGGAGTGTGTCAGTATTTACAGGGTGTTCCCGGGGAGTGTGTCAGTATTTACAGGGTGTCCCCGGTGAGTGTGTCAGTATTTACAGGGTGTTCCCGGGGAGTGTGTCAGTATTTACAGGGAGTCCCCGGGGAGTGTGTCAGTATTTACAGGGTGTCCCCGGGGAGTGTGTCAGTATTTACAGGGTATCCCCGGGGAGTGTGTCAGTATTTACAGGGTGTCCCCGGGGAGTGTGTCAGTATTTACAGGGTGTCCCCGGTGAGTGTGTCAGTATTTACAGGGGGTTCCCGGGGAGTGTGTCAGTATTTACAGGGTGTCCCGGTGAGTGTGTCAGTATTTACAGGGGGTCCCCGGGGAGTGTGTCAGTATTTACAGGGTGTCCCCGGGGTGTGTGTCAGTATTTACAGGGTATCCCCGGGGAGTCTGTCAGTATTTACAGGGTGTCCCCGGGGAGTGTGTCAGTATTTACAGGGTGTCCCCGGGTAGTGTGTCAGTATTTACAGGGTGTCCCCGGGTAGTGTGTCAGTATTTACAGGGGGTCCCCGGGGAGTGTGTCAATATTTACAGTGTGTTCCCGGGGAGTGTGTCAGTATTTACAGGGTGTCCCCGGGGAGTGTGTCAGTATTTACAGGGTGTCCCCGGGGAGTGTGTCAGTATTTACAGGGTGTTCCCGGGGAGTGTGTCAGTATTTACAGGGTGTCCCCGGGGAGTGTGTCAGTATTTACAGGGTGTTCCCGGGGAGTGTGTCAGTATTTACAGGATGTCCCGGGGAGTGTGTCAGTATTTACAGGGGGTCCCCTGGGAGTGTGTCAGTATCTACACGGGGTCCCCGGGGAGTGTTTCAGTATTTACAGGGTGTCCCCGGGGAGTGTGTCAGTATTTACAAGGGGTCCCCGGGGAGTGTGTCAGTATTTACAGGGTGTTCCCGGGGAGTGTGTCAGTATTTACAGGGTGTTCCCGGGGAGTGTGTCAGTATTTACAGGGTGTTCCCGGGGAGTGTGTCAGTATTTACAGGGTGTCCCCGGGGAGTGTGTCAGTAATTACAGGGTGTTCCCGGGGAGTGTGTCAGTATTTACAGGGTGTTCCCGGGGAGTGTGTCAGTATTTACAGGGCGTTCCTGGGGAGTGTGTCAATATTTACTGGGGGTCCCCGGGGAGTGTGTCAGTATTTACAGGGTGTCCCCGGGGAGTGCGTCGGTATTTACAGGGTGTCCCTGGGGAGTGTGTCAGTGTTTACAGGGTGTTCCCCGGGGAGTGTGTCAGTATTTACAGGGTGTTCCCCGGGGAGTGTGTCAGTATTTACAGGGTGTCCCCGGGGAGTGTGTCAGTATTTACAGGGTGTCCCCGGGGAGTGTGTCAGTATTTACAGGGTGTCCCCGGGGAGTGTGTCAGTATTTACAATGTGTTCCCGGGGAGTGTGTCAGTATTTACAGGGTGTTCCCGGGGAGTGTGTCATTATTTACAGGGTGTCCCCGGGGAGTGTGTCAGTATTTAAAGGGTGTTCACGGGGAGTGTGTCAGTATTTACAGGGTGTCCCCGGGGAGTGGGTCAGTATTTACAGGGGGTCCCCGGGGAGTGTGTCGGTATTTACAGGGTGTTCCCGGGGAGTGTGTCAGTATTTACAGGGGGTCCCCGGGGAGTGTGTCAGTATTTACAGGGGGTCCCCGGGGAGTGTGTCAGTATTTACAGGGTGTTCCCGGGGAGTGTGTCAGTATTTACAGGGGGTCCCCGGGGAGTGTGTCAGTATTTACAGGGTGTCCCCGGGGAGTGTGTCAGTGTTTACAGGGTGTTCCCGGGGAGTGTGTCAGTATTTACAGAGTGTCCCGGGGAGTGTGTCAGTATTTACAGGGTGTCCCCGGGGAGTGTGTCAGTATTTACAGAGTGTCCCCGGGGAGTGTGCCAGTATTTACAGAGTGTCCCCGGGGAGTGTGCCAGTATTTACAGAGTGTCCCCGGGGAGTGTGCCAGTATTTACAGGGTGTCCCCGGGGAGTGTGTCAGTATTTACAGAGTGTCCCCGGGGAGTGTGTCAGTATTTACAGAGTGTCCCCGGGGAGTGTGTCAGTATTTACAGGGTGTTCCCGGGGAGTGTGTCAGTATTTACAGGGTGTCCCCGGGGAGTGTGTCAGTATTTACAGGGTGTCCCCGGGGAGTGTGTCAGTATTTACAGAGTGTCCCCGGGGAGTGTGTCAGTATTTACAGGGTGTCCCCGGGGAGTGTGTCAGTATTTACAGGGTGTCCCCGGGGAGTGTGTCAGTATTTACAGGGTGTCCCCGGGGAGTGTGTCAGTATTTACAGAGTGTCCCCGGGGAGTGTGCCAGTATTTACAGGGTGTCCCCGGGGAGTGTGTCAGTATTTACAGGGTGTTCTCGGGGAGTGTGTCAGTATTTACAGGGTGTCCCCGGGAGTGTGTCTGTATTTACAGGGTGTTCCCGGGGAGTGTGTCAGTATTTACAGGGTGTCCCCGGGGAGTGTGTCAGTATTTACAGGGTGTCCCCGGGGAGTGTGTCAGTATTTACAGGGTGTCCCCGGGGAGTGTGTCAGTATTTACAGGGTGTTCCCGGGGAGTGTGTCAGTATTTACAGGGTGTCCCCGGGGAGTGTGTCAGTATTTACAGGGTGTCCCCGGGGAGTGTGTCAGTATTTACAGGGTGTCCCCGGGGTGTGTGTCAGTATTTACAGGGTGTTCCCAGGGAGTGTGTCAGTATTTACAGGGTGTCCCGGGGAGTGTGTCAGTATTTACAGGGTGTTCCCGGGGAATGTGTCAGTATTTACAGGGTGTTCGCGGGGAGTGTGTCAGTATTTACACGGTGTCCCCGGGGAGTGTGTCAGTATTTACAGGGTGTTCCCGGGGAGTGTGTCAGTATTTACAGGGTGTTCCCGGGGAGTGTGTCAGTATTTACAGGGTGTTCCCGGGGAGTGTGTCAGTATTTACACGGTGTCCCCGGGGAGTGTGTCAGTATTTACAGGGTGTTCCCGGGGAGTGTGTCAGTATTTACAGGGTGTCCCCGGGGAGTGTGTCAGTATTTACAGGGTGTTCCCGGGGAGTGTGTCAGTATTTACAGGGTGTTCCCGGGGAGTGTGTCAGTATTTACAGGGTGTTCCCGGGGAGTGTGTCAGTATTTACAGGGTGTTCCCCGGGGAGTGTGTCAGTATTTACAGGGTGTTCCCGGGGTGTGTGTCAGTATTTACAGGGTGTTCCCGGGGAGTGTGTCAGTATTTACAGGGTGTTCCCCGGGGAGTGTGTCAGTATTTACAGGGTGTCCCCGGTGAGTGTGTCAGTATTTACAGGGTGTTCCCGGGGAGTGTGTCAGTATTTACAGGGTGTCCCCGGGGAGTGTGTCAGTATTTACAGGGTGTTCGCGGGGAGTGTGTCAGTATTTACAGGGTGTTCCCCGGGGAGTGTGTCAGTATTTACAGGGTGTTCGCGGGGAGTGTGTCAGTATTTACAGGGTGTCCCCGGGGAGTGTGTCAGTATTTACAGGGTGTTCCCCGGGGAGTGTGTCAGTATTTACAGGGTGTCCCCGGGGAGTGTGTCAGTATTTACAGGGTGTTCCCCGGGGAGTGTGTCTGTATTTACAGGGTGTCCCCGGGGAGTGTGTCAGTATTTACAGGGTGTTCCCCGGGGAGTGTGTCAGTATTTACAGGGTGTTCCCGAGGAGTGTGTCAGTATTTACAGGGTGTTCGCGGGGAGTGTGTCAGTATTTACAGGGTGTCCCCGGGGAGTGTGTCAGTATTTACAGGGTGTCCCCGGGGAGTGTGTCAGTATTTACAGGGTGTCCCCGGGGAGTGTGTCAGTATTTACAGGTTGTTCCCGGGCAGTGTGTCATGTGTCAGTATTTACAGGGTGTCCCCGGGGAGTGTGTCAGTATTTACAGGGTGTCCCCGGGGAGTGTGTCAGTATTTACAGGGTGTCCCCGGGGAGTGTGTCAGTATTTACAGGGTGTTCCCGGGGAGTGTGTCAGTATTTACAGGGTGTCCCCGGGGAGTGTGTCAGTATTTACAGGGTGTTCTCGGGGAGTGTGTCAGTATTTACAGGGTGTTCCCAGGGAGTGTGTCAGTATTTACAGGGTGTTCCCCGGGGAGTGTGTCAGTATTTACAGGGTGTTCGCGGGGAGTGTGTCAGTATTTACAGGGAGTCCCGGGGAGTGTGTCAGTATTTACAGGGTGTCCCCGGGGAGTGTGTCAGTATTTACAGGGGGTTCCCGGGGAGTGTGTCAGTATTTACAGGGTGTTCCCGGGGAGTGTGTCAGTATTTACAGGGTGTTCCCCGGGGAGTGTGTCAGTATTTACAGGGTGTTCCCGGGGAGTGTGTCAGTATTTACAGGGTGTTCGCGGGGAGTGTGTCAGTATTTACAGGGTGTTCCCGGGGAGTGTGTCAGTATTTACAGGGTGTTCCCCGGGGAGTGTGTCAGTATTTACAGGGTGTTCGCGGGGAGTGTGTCAGTATTTACAGGGTGTCCCGGGGAGTGTGTCAGTATTTACAGGGTGTCCCCGGGGAGTGTGTCAGTATTTACAGGGTGTTCCCGGGGAGTGTGTCAGTATTTACAGGGTGTTCGCGGGGAGTGTGTCAGTATTTACAGGGTGTCCCGGGAGTGTGTCAGTATTTACAGGGAGTCCCGGGGAGTGTGTCAGTATTTACAGGGTGTTCCCGGGGAGTGTGTCAGTATTTACAGGGTGTTCCCCGGGGAGTGTGTCAGTATTTACAGGGTGTTCCCGGGGAGTGTGTCAGTATTTACAGGGTGTCCCCGGGGAGTGTGTCAGTATTTACAGGGTGTCCCCGGGAGTGTGTCAGTATTTACAGGGTGTTCCCCGGGGAGTGTGTCAGTATTTACAGGGTGTCCCCGGGGAGTGTGTCAGTATTTACAGGGTGTCCCCGGGGAGTGTGTCAGTATTTACAGGGTGTTCCCCGGGGAGTGTGTCAGTATTTACAGGGTGTCCCGGGGAGTGTGTCAGTATTTACAGGGTGTTCCCGGGGAGTGTGTCAGTATTTACAGGGTGTTCCCGGGGAGTGTGTCAGTATTTACAGGGTGTTCCCGGGGAGTGTGTCAGTATTTACAGGGTGTCCCCGGGGAGTGTGTCAGTATTTACAGGGTGTCCCCGGGGAGTGTGTCAGTATTTACAGGGTGTTCCCGGGGAGTGTGTCAGTATTTACAGGGTGTTCCCCGGGGAGTGTGTCAGTATTTACAGGGTGTTCCCGGGGAGTGTGTCAGTATTTACAGGGTGTTCCCGGGGAGTGTGTCAGTATTTACAGGGTGTTCCCGGGGAGTGTGTCAGTATTTACAGGGTGTTCGCGGGGAGTGTGTCAGTATTTACAGGGTGTCCCCGGGGAGTGTGTCAGTATTTACAGGGTGTTCCCGGGGAGTGTGTCAGTATTTACAGGGTGTTCCCGGGGAGTGTGTCAGTATTTACAGGGTGTTCCCGGGGAGTGTGTCAGTATTTACAGGGTGTTCCCCGGGGAGTGTGTCAGTATTTACAGGGTGTTCGCGGGGAGTGTGTCAGTATTTATAGGGTGTTCCCGGGGAGTGTGTCAGTATTTACAGGGTGTTCCCGGGGAGTGTGTCAGTATTTATAGGGTGTCCCCGGGGAGTGTGTCAGTATTTACAGGGTGTTCCCGGGGAGTGTGTCAGTATTTACAGGGTGTTCCCGGGGAGTGTGTCAGTATTTACAGGGTGTTCCCGGGGAGTGTGTCAGTATTTACAGGGTGTCCCCGGGGAGTGTGTCAGTATTTACAGGGTGTCCCGGGGAGTGTGTCAGTATTTACAGGGTGTCCCCGGGGAGTGTGTCAGTATTTACAGGGTGTCCCCGGGGAGTGTGTCAGTATTTACAGGGTGTCCCCGGGGAGTGTGTCAGTATTTACAGGGTGTCCCCGGGGAGCGTGTCAGTATTTACAGGGTGTTCCCGGGGAGCGTGTCAGTATTTACAGGGTGTCCCGGGGAGTGTGTCAGTATTTACAGGGTGTCCCCGGGGAGTGTGTCAGTATTTACAGGGTGTCCCGGGGAGTGGGTCAGTATTTACAGGGTGTTCCCGGGGAGTGTGTCAGTATTTACAGGGTGTCCCCGGGGAGTGTGTCAGTATTTACAGGGTGTCCCCGGGGAGTGTGTCAGTATTTACAGGGTGTTCCCGGGGAGTGTGTCAGTATTTACAGGGTGTCCCCGGGGAGTGTGTCAGTATTTACAGGGTGTTCCCGGGGAGTGTGTCAGTATTTACAGGGTGTTCCCGGGGAGTGTGTCAGTATTTACAGGGTGTTCCCGGGGAGTGTGTCAGTATTTACAGGGTGTCCCCGGGGAGTGTGTCAGTATTTACAGGGTGTCCCCGGGGAGTGTGTCAGTATTTACAGAGTGTTCCCGGGGAGTGTGTCAGTATTTACAGGGTGTCCCCGGGGAGTGTGTCAGTATTTACAGGGTGTTCCCGGGGAGTGTGTCAGTATTTACAGGGTGTTCCCGGGGAGTGTGTCAGTATTTACAGGGTGTTCCCGGGGAGTGTGTCAGTATTTACAGGGTGTCCCGGGGAGTGTGTCAGTATTTACAGGGTGTCCCCGGGGAGTGTGTCAGTATTTACAGGGTGTCCCCGGGGAGTGTGTCAGTATTTACAGGGTGTCCCCGGGGAGTGTGTCAGTATTTACAGGGTGTCCCCGGGGAGTGTGTCAGTATTTACAGGGTGTTCCCCGGGGAGTGTGTCAGTAATTACAGGGTGTTCCCGGGGAGTGTGTCAGTATTTACAGGGTGTCCCCGGGGAGTGTGTCAGTATTTACAGGGTGTCCCGGGGAGTGTGTCAGTATTTACAGGGTGTTCCCGGGGAGTGTGTCAGTATTTACAGGGGGTCCCCGGGGAGTGTGTCTGTATTTACAGGGTGTCCCCGGGGAGTGTGTCAGTTTTTACAGTGTGTTCCCGGGGAGTGTGTCAGTATTTACAGGGTGTCCCCGGGGAGTGTGTCAGTATTTACAGGGTGTTCCCGGGGAGTGTGTCAGTATTTACAGGGTGTTCCCGGGGAGTGTGTCAGTATTTACAGGGTGTCCCCGGGGAGTGTGTCAGTATTTACAGGGGGTCCCCGGGGAGTGTGTCAGTATTTACAGGGGGTCCCCGGGGAGTGTGTCAGTATTTACAGGGTGTTCCCGGGGAGTGTGTCAGTATTTACAGGGTGTCCCCGGGGAGTGTGTCAGTATTTACAGGGTGTCCCCGGGGAGTGTGTCAGTATTTACAGGGTGTCCCCGGGGAGTGTGTCAGTATTTACAGGGTGTTCCCGGGGAGTGTGTCAGTATTTACAGGGTGTCCCCGGGGAGTGTGTCAGTATTTACAGGGTGTCCCCGGGGAGTGTGTCAGTATTTACAGGGTGTTCCCGGGGAGTGTGTCAGTATTTACAGGGTGTCCCCGGGGAGTGTGTCAGTATTTACAGGGTGTTCCCGGGGAGTGTGTCAGTATTTACAGGGTGTTCCCGGGGAGTGTGTCAGTATTTACAGGGGGTCCCCGGGGAGTGTGTCAGTATTTACAGGGTGTCCCCGGGGAGTGTGTCAGTATTTACAGGGGATCCCCGGGGAGTGTGTCAGTATTTACAGGGTGTTCCCGGGGAGTGTGTCAGTATTTACAGGGTGTTCCCGGGGAGTGTGTCTGTATTTACAGGGTGTCCCCGGGGAGTGTGTCAGTATTTACAGGGTGTTCCCCGGGGAGTGTGTCTGTATTTACAGGGTGTTCCCGGGGAGTGTGTCAGTATTTACAGGGTGTTCCCGGGGAGTGTGTCAGTATTTACAGGGTGTTCCCGGGGAGTGTGTCAGTATTTACAGGGTGTCCCCGGGGAGTGTGTCAGTATTTACAGGGTGTTCGCGGGGAGTGTGTCAGTATTTACAGGGTGTTCCCGGGGAGTGTGTCAGTATTTACAGGGTGTTCCCGGGGAGTGTGTCAGTATTTACAGGGTGTTCCCGGGGAGTGTGTCAGTATTTACAGCGTGTCCCGGGGAGTGTGTCAGTATTTACAGGGAGTCCCCGGGGAGTGTGTCTGTATTTACAGGGTGTTCCCGGGGAGTGTGTCAGTATTTACAGGGTGTTCCCGGGGAGTGTGTCAGTATTTACAGGGTGTCCCCGGGGAGTGTGTCAGTATTTACAGGGTGTCCCGGGGAGTGTGTCAGTATTTACAGGGTGTCCCCGGGGAGTGTGTCAGTATTTACAGGGTGTCCCCGGGGAGTGTGTCAGTATTTACAGGGTGTTCCCGGGGAGTGTGTCAGTATTTACAGGGTGTCCCCGGGGAGTGTGTCAGTATTTACAGGGTGTTCCCGGGGAGTGTGTCAGTATTTACAGGGTGTTCCCGGGGAGTGTGTCAGTATTTACAGGGGGTCCCCGGGGAGTGTGTCAGTATTTACAGGGTGTCCCCGGGGAGTGTGTCTGTATTTACAGGGTGTCCCCGGGGAGTGTGTCAGTATTTACAGGGTGTTCCCCGGGGAGTGTGTCTGTATTTACAGGGTGTTCCCGGGGAGTGTGTCAGTATTTACAGGGTGTTCCCGGGGAGTGTGTCAGTATTTACAGGGTGTTCCCGGGGAGTGTGTCAGTATTTACAGGGTGTCCCCGGGGAGTGTGTCAGTATTTACAGGGTGTTCGCGGGGAGTGTGTCAGTATTTACAGGGTGTTCCCGGGGAGTGTGTCAGTATTTACAGGGTGTTCCCGGGGAGTGTGTCAGTATTTACAGGGTGTTCGCGGGGAGTGTGTCAGTATTTACAGGGTGTTCCCGGGGAGTGTGTCAGTATTTACAGGGTGTTCCCGGGGAGTGTGTCAGTATTTACAGGGTGTCCCGGGGAGTGTGTCAGTATTTACAGGGAGTCCACGGGGAGTGTGTCAGTATTTACAGGGTGTTCCCGGGGAGTGTGTCAGTATTTACAGGGTGTCCCCGGGGAGTGTGTCAGTATTTACAGGGTGTTCCCGGGGAGTGTGTCAGTATTTACAGGGTGTTCCCGGGGAGTGTGTCAGTATTTACAGGGTGTCCCCGGGGAGTGTGTCAGTATTTACAGGGTGTTCCCGGGGAGTGTGTCAGTATTTACAGGGTGTCCCCGGGGAGTGTGTCAGTATTTACAGGGTGTCCCCAGGGAGTGTGTCAGTATTTACATGGTGTCCCCGGGGAGTGTGTCAGTATTTACAGGGTGTCCCCAGGGAGTGTGTCAGTATTTACATGGTGTCCCCGGGGAGTGTGTCAGTATTTACAGGGTGTTCCCGGGGAGTGTGTCAGTATTTACAGGGTGTTCCCGGGGAGTGTGTCAGTATTTACAGGGGGTCCCCGGGGAGTGTGTCAGTGTTTACAGGGTGTCCCCGGGGAGTGTGTCAGTATTTACAGGGTGTTCCCGGGGAGTGTGTCAGTGTTTACAGGGTGTCCCCGGGGAGTGTGTCAGTATTTACAGGGTGTTCCCGGGGAGTGTGTCAGTATTTACAGGGTGTCCCCGGGGAGTGTGTCAGTATTTACAGGGTGTCCCCGGGGAGTGTGTCAGTATTTACAAGGTGTTCCCGGGGAGTGTGTCAGTATTTACAGGGTGTCCCCGGGGAGTGTGTCAGTATTTACAGGGGGTCCCCTGGGAGTGTGTCAGTATTTACAGGGTGTCCCCGGGGAGTGTGTCAGTATTTACAGGGTGTCCCGGGGAGTGTGTCAGTATTTACAGGGGGTCCCCGGGGAGTGTGTCAGTATTTACAGGGTGTCCCCGGGGAGTGTGTCAGTATTTACAGGGTGTCCCCGGGGAGTGTGTCAGTATTTACAGGGGGTTCCCGGGGAGTGTGTCAGTATTTACAGGGGGTTCCCGGGGAGTGTGTCAGTATTTACAGGGTGTTCCCGGGGAGTGTGTCAGTATTTACAGGGGGCCCCCGGGGAGTGGGTCAGTATTTACAGGGTGTCCCCGGGGAGTGTGTCAGTATTTACAGGGTGTCCCCGGGGAGTGTGTCAGTATTTACAGGGTGTCCCCGGGGAGTGTGTCAGTATTTACAGGGGGTCCCCGGGGAGTGTGTCAGTATTTACAGGGGGTCCCCGGGGAGTGTGTCAGTATTTACAGGGGGTCCCCGGGGAGTGTGTCAGTATTTACAGGGTGTTCCCCGGGGAGTGTGTCAGTATTTACAGGGGGTTCCCGGGGAGTGTGTCAGTATTTACAGGGTGTCCCCGGGGAGTGTGTCAGTATTTACAGGGTGTCCCCGGGGAGTGTGTCAGTATTTACAGGGTGTCCCCGGGGAGTGTGTCAGTATTTACAGGGTGTTCCCGGGGAGTGTGTCAGTATTTACAGGGTGTTCCCGGGGAGTGTGTCAGTATTTACAGGGTGTTCCCGGGGAGTGTGTCAGTATTTACAGGGAGTCCCCGGGGAGTGTGTCAGTATTTACAGGGTGTCCCCGGGGAGTGTGTCAGTATTTACAGGGAGTCCCCGGGGAGTGTGTCAGTAATTACAGGGTGTCCCCGGGGAGTGTGTCAGTATTTACAGGGTGTCCCCGGGGAGTGTGTCAGTATTTACAGGGTGTCCCCGGGGAGTCTGTCAGTATTTACAGGGTGTTCCCGGGGAGTGTGTCAGTATTTACAGGGTGTCCCCGGGGAGTGTGTCAGTATTTACAGGGTGTTCCCGTGGAGTGTGTCAGTATTTACAGGGTGTTCCCGGGGAGTGTGTCAGTATTTACAGGGAGTCCCCGGGGAGTGTGTCAGTATTTACAGGGTGTTCCCCGGGGAGTGTGTCAGTATTTACAGGGTGTTCCCGGGGAGTGTGTCAGTATTTACAGGGTGTCCCCGGGGAGTGTGTCAGTATTTACAGGGTGTCCCCGGGGAGTGTGTCAGTATTTACAGGGTGTTCCCGGGGTGTGTGTCAGTATTTACAGGGTGTTCCCAGGGAGTGTGTCAGTATTTACAGGGTGTTCCCCGGGGAGTGTGTCAGTATTTACAGGGTGTTCCCCGGGGAGTGTGTCAGTATTTACAGGGTGTTCGCGGGGAGTGTGTCAGTATTTACAGGGTGTTCCCCGGGGAGTGTGTCAGTATTTACAGGGTGTTCCCGGGGAGTGTGTCAGTATTTACAGGGTGTTCCCGGGGAGTGTGTCAGTATTTACAGGGTGTTCCCGGGGAGTGTGTCAGTATTTACAGGGTGTTCGCGGGGAGTGTGTCAGTATTTACAGGGGGTTCCCGGGGAGTGTGTCAGTATTTACAGGGTGTTCCCCGGGGAGTGTGTCAGTATTTACAGGGGGTTCCCGGGGAGTGTGTCAGTATTTACAGGGTGTCCCCGGGGAGTGTGTCAGTATTTACAGGGTGTCCCCGGGGAGTGTGTCAGTATTTACAGGGTGTTCCCGGGGAGTGTGTCAGTATTTACAGGGTGTTCCCGGGGAGTGTGTCAGTATTTACAGGGAGTCCCCGGGGAGTGTGTCAGTATTTACAGGGTGTCCCCGGGGAGTGTGTCAGTATTTACAGGGAGTCCCCGGGGAGTGTGTCAGTAATTACAGGGTGTCCCCGGGGAGTGTGTCAGTCTTTACAGGGTGTCCCCGGGGAGTGTGTCAGTATTTACACGGTGTCCCCGGGGAGTCTGTCAGTATTTACAGGGTGTTCCCGGGGAGTGTGTCAGTATTTACAGGGTGTTCCCGGGGAGTGTGTCAGTATTTACAGGGTGTCCCCGGGGAGTGTGTCAGTATTTACAGGGTGTTCCCGTGGAGTGTGTCAGTATTTACAGGGTGTTCCCGGGGAGTGTGTCAGTATTTACAGGGAGTCCCCGGGGAGTGTGTCAGTATTTACAGGGTGTTCCCCGGGGAGTGTGTCAGTATTTACAGGGGTCCCCGGGGAGTGTGTCAGTATTTACAGGGTGTTCCCGGGGAGTGTGTCAGTATTTACAGGGTGTTCCCGGGGAGTGTGTCAGTATTTACAGGGAGTCCCCGGGGAGTGTGTCAGTATTTACAGGGTGTTCCCCTGGGAGTGTGTCAGTATTTACAGGGTGTCCCCAGGGAGTGTGTCAGTATTTACAGGGTGTCCCCGGGGAGTGTGTCAGTATTTACAGGATCTTCCCCGGGGAGTGTGTCAGTATTTACAGGGTGTCCCCGGGGAGTGTGTCAGTATTTACAGGGTGTCCCCGGGGAGTGTGTCAGTATTTACAGGGTGTCCCCAGGGAGTGTGTCAGTATTTACAGGGTGTCCCCAGGGAGTGTGTCAGTATTTACAGGGTGTTCCCGGGGAGTGTGTCAGTATTTACAGGGTGTCCCCGGGGAGTGTGTCAGTATTTACAGGGTGTCCCCAGGGAGTGTGTCAGTATTTACAGGGTGCCCCGGGGAGTGTGTCAGTATTTACAGGGTGTCCCCAGGGAGTGTGTCAGTATTTACAGGGTGTTCCCGGGGAGTGTGTCAGTATTTACAGGGTGTCCCCGGGGAGTGTGTCAGTATTTACAGGGTGTCCCCAGGGAGTGTGTCAGTATTTACAGGGTGTCCCCGGGGAGTGTGTCAGTATTTACAGGGTGTCCCCGGGGAGTGTGTCAGTATTTACAGGGTGCCCCGGGGAGTGTGTCAGTATTTACAGGGTGTCCCCAGGGAGTGTGTCAGTATTTACACGGTGTCCCCGGGTAGTGTGTCAGTACTTACATAGTGTCCCGGGGAGTGTGTCAGTATTTACAGGGTGTCCCCGGGGAGTGTGTCAGTATTTACAGGGTGTCCCCGGGGAGTGTGTCAGTGTTTACAGGGGGTCCCCGGGGAGTGTGTCAGTATTTACAGGGTGTTCCCGGGGAGTGTGTCCGTATTTACAGGGTGTCCCCGGGGAGTGTGTCAGTATTTACAGGGTGTTCCCGGGGAGTGTGTCAGTATTTACAGGGTGCTCCCGGGGAGTGTGTCAGTATTTACAGGGTGCTCCCGGGGAGTGTGTCAGTATTTACAGGGTGCTCCCGGGGAGTGTGTCAGTATTTACAGGGTGTTCCCGGGGAGTGTGTCATTATTTACAGGGTGTTCCCGGGGAGTGTGTCAGTATTTACAGGGTGTCCCCAGGGAATGTGTCAGTATTTACAGGGTGTCCCCGGGGAGTGTGTCAGTATTTACAGGGTGTCCCCGGGGAGTGTGTCAGTATTTACATGGTGTCCCCGGGGAGTTTGTCAGTATTTACAGGGAGTCCCCGGGGAGTGTGTCAGTATTTACAGGGTGTTCCCGGGGAGTGTGTCAGTATTTACAGGGTGTCCCCGGGGAGTGTGTCAGTATTTACAGGGTGTCCCGGAGAGTGTGTCGGTATTTACAGGGTGTTCCCGGGGAGTGTGTCAGTATTTACAGGGTGTTCCCGGGGAGTGTGTCAGTATTTACAGGGTGTCCCCGGGGAGTGTGTCAGTATTTACAGGGGGTCCCCGGGGAATGTGTCTGTATTTACAGGGTGTCCCCGGGGAGTGTGTCAGTATTTCCAGGGTGTCCCGGGGAGTGTGTCAGTATTTACAGGGGGTCCCCGGGGAGTGTGTCTGTATTTACAGGGTGTCCCCGGGGAGTGTGTCAGTATTTACAGGGTGTCCCCGGGGAGTTTGTCTGTATTTACAGGGAGTCCCCGGGGAGTGTGTCAGTATTTACAGGGTGTTCCCGGGGAGTGTGTCAGTATTTACAGGGTGTCCCCGGGGAGTGTGTCAGTATTTCCAGGGTGTCCCGGGGAGTGTGTCAGTATTTACAGGGGGTCCCCGGGGAGTGTGTCTGTATTTACAGGGTGTCCCCGGGGAGTGTGTCAGTATTTACAGGGTGTCCCCGGGGAGTTTGTCAGTATTTACAGGGAGTCCCCGGGGAGTGTGTCAGTATTTACAGGGTGTTCCCGGGGAGTGTGTCAGTATTTACAGGGTGTCCCCGGGGAGTGTGTCAGTATTTACATGGTGTCCCCGGGGAGTTTGTCAGTATTTACAGGGAGTCCCCGGGGAGTGTGTCAGTATTTACAGGGTGTTCCCGGGGAGTGTGTCAGTATTTACAGGGTGTCCCCGGGGAGTGTGTCAGTATTTACAAGGTGTCCCCGGGTAGTGTGTCAGTATTTACAGGGTGTCCCCGGGGAGTGTGTCAATATTTACAGGGCGTTCCCGGGGACTGTGTCAGTGTTTACAGGGTGTTCCCGGGGAGTGTGTCAGTATTTACAGGCTGTCCCCGGGGAGTGTGTCAGTATTTACAGGGGGTCCCCGGGGAGTGTGTCAGTATTTACAGGGTGTTCCCGGGGAGTGTGTCAGTATTTACAGGGTGTTCCCGGGGAGTGTGTCAGTATTAACAGGGTGTTCCCGGGGAGTGTGTCAGTATTTACAGGGTGTTCCCGGGGAGTGTGTCAGTATTTACAGGGTGTTCCCGGGGAGTGTGTCAGTATTTACAGGGTGTTCCCGGGGAGTGTGCCGGTATTTACAGGGTGTTCCCTGGGAGTGTTTCAGTAGTTACAGGGTGTTCCCGGGGAGTGTGTCAGTATTTACAGGGTGTTCCCGGGGAGTGTGTCAGTATTTACAGGGTGTTCCCGGGGAGTGTGTCACTATTTACAGGGGGTCAACGAGGAGTGTGTCAGTATTTACAGGGTGTTCCCGGGGAGTGTGTCAGTATTTACAGGGTGTCCCCGGGGAGTGTGTCAGTATTTACAGGGTGTCCCCGGGGAGTGTGTCAGTATTTACAGGGTGTTCCCGGGGAGTGTGTCAGTATTTACAGGGGGTCCCCGGGGAGTGTGTCAGTATTTACAGGGTGTCCCCGGGGAGTGTGTCACTATTTACAGGGGGTCCCCGGGGAGTGTATCAGTATTTACAGGGTGTTCCCCGGGGAGTGTGTCAGTATTTACAGGGTGTCCCCGGGGAGTGGGTCAGTATTTACAGGGTGTTCCCGGGGAGTGTGTCAGTATTTACAGGGTGTTCCCGGGGAGTGTGTCAGTATTTACAGGGTGTCCCCGGGGAGTGTGTCAGTATTTACAGGGTGTCCCCGGGGAGTGTGTCAGTATTTACAGGGTGTTCCCGGGGAGTGTGTCAGTATTTACAGGGGGTCCCCGGGGAGTGTGTCAGTATTTACAGGGTGTCCCCGGGGAGTGTTTCAGTATTTACACGGTGTCCCCAGGGAGTGTGTCAGTATTTACACGGTGTCCCCGGGTAGTGTGTCAGTACTTACAGAGTGTCCCGGGGAGTGTGTCAGTATTTAGAGGGTGTCCCGGGGAGTGTGTCAGTACTTACAGGGTGTTCCCGGGGAGTGTGTCAGTATTTACAGGGTGTTCCCGGGGAGTGTGTCAGTATTTACAGGGTGTTCCCGGGGAGTGTGTCAGTATTTACAGGGTGTTCCCGGGGAGTGTGTCAGTATTTACAGGGTGTTCGCGGGGAGTGTGTCAGTATTTACAGGGGGTTCCCGGGGAGTGTGTCAGTATTTACAGGGTGTTCCCCGGGGAGTGTGTCAGTATTTACAGGGGGTTCCCGGGGAGTGTGTCAGTATTTACAGGGTGTCCCCGGGGAGTGTGTCAGTATTTACAGGGTGTCCCCGGGGAGTGTGTCAGTATTTACAGGGTGTTCCCGGGGAGTGTGTCAGTATTTACAGGGTGTTCCCGGGGAGTGTGTCAGTATTTACAGGGAGTCCCCGGGGAGTGTGTCAGTATTTACAGGGTGTCCCCGGGGAGTGTGTCAGTATTTACAGGGAGTCCCCGGGGAGTGTGTCAGTAATTACAGGGTGTCCCCGGGGAGTGTGTCAGTCTTTACAGGGTGTCCCCGGGGAGTGTGTCAGTATTTACAGGGTGTCCCCGGGGAGTCTGTCAGTATTTACAGGGTGTTCCCGGGGAGTGTGTCAGTATTTACAGGGTGTCCCCGGGGAGTGTGTCAGTATTTACAGGGTGTTCCCGTGGAGTGTGTCAGTATTTACAGGGTGTTCCCGGGGAGTGTGTCAGTATTTACAGGGAGTCCCCGGGGAGTGTGTCAGTATTTACAGGGTGTTCCCCGGGGAGTGTGTCAGTATTTACAGGGGTCCCCGGGGAGTGTGTCAGTATTTACAGGGTGTTCCCGGGGAGTGTGTCAGTATTTACAGGGTGTTCCCGGGGAGTGTGTCAGTATTTACAGGGAGTCCCCGGGGAGTGTGTCAGTATTTACAGGGTGTTCCCCTGGGAGTGTGTCAGTATTTACAGGGTGTCCCCAGGGAGTGTGTCAGTATTTACAGGGTGTCCCCGGGGAGTGTGTCAGTATTTACAGGATCTTCCCCGGGGAGTGTGTCAGTATTTACAGGGTGTCCCCGGGGAGTGTGTCAGTATTTACAGGGTGTTCCCGGGGAGTGTGTCAGTATTTACAGGGTGTCCCCGGGGAGTGTGTCAGTATTTACAGGGTGTCCCCAGGGAGTGTGTCAGTATTTACAGGGTGTCCCCAGGGAGTGTGTCAGTATTTACAGGGTGTTCCCGGGGAGTGTGTCAGTATTTACAGGGTGTCCCCGGGGAGTGTGTCAGTATTTACAGGGTGTCCCCAGGGAGTGTGTCAGTATTTACAGGGTGCCCCGGGGAGTGTGTCAGTATTTACAGGGTGTCCCCAGGGAGTGTGTCAGTATTTACAGGGTGTTCCCGGGGAGTGTGTCAGTATTTACAGGGTGTCCCCGGGGAGTGTGTCAGTATTTACAGGGTGTCCCCAGGGAGTGTGTCAGTATTTACAGGGTGTCCCCGGGGAGTGTGTCAGTATTTACATGGTGTCCCCGGGGAGTGTGTCAGTATTTACAGGGTGTTCCCGGGGAGTGTGTCAGTATTTACAGGGTGCCCCGGGGAGTGTGTCAGTATTTACAGGGTGTCCCCAGGGAGTGTGTCAGTATTTACACGGTGTCCCCGGGTAGTGTGTCAGTACTTACAGAGTGTCCCGGGGAGTGTGTCAGTATTTACAGGGTGTCCCCGGGGAGTGTGTCAGTATTTACAGGGTGTCCCCGGGGAGTGTGTCAGTGTTTACAGGGGGTCCCCGGGGAGTGTGTCAGTATTTACAGGGTGTTCCCGGGGAGTGTGTCAGTATTTACAGGGTGTCCCGGGGAGTGTGTCAGTATTTACAGGGTGTCCCCGGGGAGTGTGTCAGTATTTACAGGGTGTCCCCGGGGAGTGTGTCCGTATTTACAGGGTGCTCCCGGGGAGTGTGTCAGTATTTACAGGGTGTTCCCGGGGAGTGTGTCATTATTTACAGGGTGTTCCCGGGGAGTGTGTCAGTATTTACAGGCTGTTCCCGGGGAGTGTGTCAGTATTTACAGGGTGTTCCCGGGGAGTGTGTCAGTATTTACAGGGTGTCCCCAGGGAATGTGTCAGTATTTACAGGGTGTCCCCGGGGAGTGTGTCAGTATTTACAGGGTGTCCCCGGGGAGTGTGTCAGTATTTACATGGTGTCCCCGGGGAGTTTGTCAGTATTTACAGGGAGTCCCCGGGGAGTGTGTCAGTATTTACAGGGTGTTCCCGGGGAGTGTGTCAGTATTTACAGGGTGTCCCCGGGGAGTGTGTCAGTATTTACAGGGTGTCCCGGAGAGTGTGTCGGTATTTACAGGGTGTTCCCGGGGAGTGTGTCAGTATTTACAGGGTGTTCCCGGGGAGTGTGTCAGTATTTACAGGGTGTCCCCGGGGAGTGTGTCAGTATTTACAGGGGGTCCCCGGGGAGTGTGTCTGTATTTACAGGGTGTCCCCGGGGAGTGTGTCAGTATTTCCAGGGTGTCCCGGGGAGTGTGTCAGTATTTACAGGGGGTCCCCGGGGAGTGTGTCTGTATTTACAGGGTGTCCCCGGGGAGTGTGTCAGTATTTACAGGGTGTCCCCGGGGAGTTTGTCTGTATTTACAGGGAGTCCCCGGGGAGTGTGTCAGTATTTACAGGGTGTTCCCGGGGAGTGTGTCAGTATTTACAGGGTGTCCCCGGGGAGTGTGTCAGTATTTCCAGGGTGTCCCGGGGAGTGTGTCAGTATTTACAGGGGGTCCCCGGGGAGTGTGTCTGTATTTACAGGGTGTCCCCGGGGAGTGTGTCAGTATTTACAGGGTGTCCCCGGGGAGTTTGTCAGTATTTACAGGGAGTCCCCGGGGAGTGTGTCAGTATTTACAGGGTGTTCCCGGGGAGTGTGTCAGTATTTACAGGGTGTCCCCGGGGAGTGTGTCAGTATTTACATGGTGTCCCCGGGGAGTTTGTCAGTATTTACAGGGAGTCCCCGGGGAGTGTGTCAGTATTTACAGGGTGTTCCCGGGGAGTGTGTCAGTATTTACAGGGTGTCCCCGGGGAGTGTGTCAGTATTTACAAGGTGTCCCCGGGTAGTGTGTCAGTATTTACAGGGTGTCCCCGGGGAGTGTGTCAATATTTACAGGGCGTTCCCGGGGACTGTGTCAGTGTTTACAGGGTGTTCCCGGGGAGTGTGTCAGTATTTACAGGCTGTCCCCGGGGAGTGTGTCAGTATTTACAGGGGGTCCCCGGGGAGTGTGTCAGTATTTACAGGGTGTTCCCGGGGAGTGTGTCAGTATTTACAGGGTGTTCCCGGGGAGTGTGTCAGTATTAACAGGGTGTTCCCGGGGAGTGTGTCAGTATTTACAGGGTGTTCCCGGGGAGTGTGTCAGTATTTACAGGGTGTTCCCGGGGAGTGTGTCAGTATTTACAGGGTGTTCCCGGGGAGTGTGCCGGTATTTACAGGGTGTTCCCTGGGAGTGTTTCAGTATTTACAGGGTGTTCCCGGGGAGTGTGTCAGTATTTACAGGGTGTTCCCGGGGAGTGTGTCAGTATTTACAGGGTGTTCCCGGGGAGTGTGTCACTATTTACAGGGGGTCAACGAGGAGTGTGTCAGTATTTACAGGGTGTTCCCGGGGAGTGTGTCAGTATTTACAGGGTGTCCCCGGGGAGTGTGTCAGTATTTACAGGGTGTCCCCGGGGAGTGTGTCAGTATTTACAGGGTGTTCCCGGGGAGTGTGTCAGTATTTACAGGGGGTCCCCGGGGAGTGTGTCAGTATTTACAGGGTGTCCCCGGGGAGTGTGTCACTATTTACAGGGGGTCCCCGGGGAGTGTATCAGTATTTACAGGGTGTTCCCCGGGGAGTGTGTCAGTATTTACAGGGTGTCCCCGGGGAGTGGGTCAGTATTTACAGGGTGTTCCCGGGGAGTGTGTCAGTATTTACAGGGTGTTCCCGGGGAGTGTGTCAGTATTTACAGGGTGTCCCCGGGGAGTGTGTCAGTATTTACAGGGTGTCCCCGGGGAGTGTGTCAGTATTTACAGGGTGTTCCCGGGGAGTGTGTCAGTATTTACAGGGGGTCCCCGGGGAGTGTGTCAGTATTTACAGGGTGTCCCCGGGGAGTGTTTCAGTATTTACACGGTGTCCCCAGGGAGTGTGTCAGTATTTACACGGTGTCCCCGGGTAGTGTGTCAGTACTTACAGAGTGTCCCGGGGAGTGTGTCAGTATTTAGAGGGTGTCCCGGGGAGTGTGTCAGTACTTACAGGGTGTTCCCGGGGAGTGTGTCAGTATTTACAGGGTGTCCCCGGGGAGTGTGTCAGTATTTACAGGGTGTTCCCGGGGAGTGTGTCAGTATTTACAGGGTGTTCCCGGGGAGTGTGTCAGTATTTACAGGGTGTCCCCGGGGAGTGTGTCAGTGTTTACAGGGGGTCCCCGGGGAGTGTGTCAGTATTTACAGGGTGTTCCCGGGGAGTGTGTCAGTATTTACAGGGTGTCCCGGGGAGTGTGTCAGTATTTACAGGGTGTCCCCAGGGAGTGTGTCAGTATTTACAGGGTGTTCCCGGGGAGTGTGTCAGTATTTACAGGGGGTCCCCGGGGAGTGTGTCAGTATTTACAGGGTGTTCCCGGGGAGTGTGTCAGTATTTACAGGGTGTCCCCGGGGAGTGTGTCAGTATTTACAGGGTGTCCCCGGGGAGTGTGTCAGTATTTACAGGGGGTCCCCGGGGAGTGTGTCAGTATTTACAGGGTGTCCCCGGGGAGTGTGTCACTATTTACAGGGGGTCCCCGGGGAGTGTATCAGTATTTACAGGGTGTTCCCCGGGGAGTGTGTCAGTATTTACAGGGTGTCCCCGGGGAGTGGGTCAGTATTTACAGGGTGTTCCCGGGGAGTGTGTCAGTATTTACAGGGTGTTCCCGGGGAGTGTGTCAGTATTTACAGGGTGTCCCCGGGGAGTGTGTCAGTATTTACAGGGTGTCCCCGGGGAGTGTGTCAGTATTTACAGGGTGTTCCCGGGGAGTGTGTCAGTATTTACAGGGTGTTCCCCGGGGAGTGTGTCAGTATTTACAGGGTGTTCCCGGGGAGTGTGTCAGTATTTACAGGGTGTTCCCGGGGAGTGTGTCAGTATTTACAGGGTGTTCCCGGGGAGTGTGTCAGTATTTACAGGGTGTTCCCGGGGAGTGTGTCAGTATTTACAGGGTGTCCCCGGGGAGTGGGTCAGTATTTACAGGGTGTTCCCGGGGAGTGTGTCAGTATTTACAGGGTGTTCCCGGGGAGTGTGTCAGTATTTACAGGGTGTCCCCGGGGAGTGTGTCAGTATTTACAGGGTGTCCCCGGGGAGTGTGTCAGTATTTACAGGGTGTTCCCGGGGAGTGTGTCAGTATTTACAGGGGGTCCCCGGGGAGTGTGTCAGTATTTACAGGGTGTCCCCGGGGAGTGTTTCAGTATTTACAGGGTGTCCCCAGGGAGTGTGTCAGTATTTACACGGTGTCCCCGGGTAGTGTGTCAGTACTTACAGAGTGTCCCGGGGAGTGTGTCAGTATTTAGAGGGTGTCCCGGGGAGTGTGTCAGTACTTACAGGGTGTCCCCGGGGAGTGTGTCAGTATTTACAGGGTGTTCCCGGGGAGTGTGTCAGTATTTAGAGGGTGTCCCCGGGGAGTGTGTCAGTGTTTACAGGGGGTCCCCGGGGAGTGTGTCAGTATTTACAGGGTGTTCCCCGGGGAGTGTGTCAGTATTTACAGGGGGTCCCCGGGGAGTGTGTCAGTATTTACAGGGTGTCCCCGGGGAGTGTGTCAGTATTTACAGGGGGTCCCCGGGGAGTGTGTCAGTATTTACAGGGTGTCCCCGGGGAGTGTGTCAGTATTTACAGGGTGTTCCCGGGGAGTGTGTCAGTATTTACAGGGTGTCCCCGGGGAGTGTGTCAGTATTTACAGGGTGTCCCCGGGGAGTGTGTCAGTATTTACAGGGTGTCCCCGGGGAGTGTGTCAGTATTTACAGGGTGTTCCCGCGGAGTGTGTCAGTATTTACAGGGTGTCCCCAGGGAGTGTGTCAGTATTTAGAGGGTGTCCCCGGGGAGTGTGTCAGTATTTACAGGGTGTCCCCGGGGAGTGTGTCAGTATTTACAGGGTGTTCCCGGGGAGTGTGTCAGTATTTACAGGGTGTCCCCAGGGAGTGTGTCAGTATTTAGAGGGTGTCCCCGGGGAGTGTGTCAGTATTTACAGGGTGTCCCCGGGGAGTGTGTCAGTATTTACAGGGTGTCCCCGGGGAGTGTGTCAGTATTTACAGGGTGTTCCCGGGGAGTGTTTCAGTCTTTACAGGGTGTCCCCGGGGAGTGTGTCAGTATTTAGAGGGTGTCCCCGGGGAGTGTGCGAATATTTACAGGGTGCATTAATCACAGTGACATCAGCAATGAAAGAATGCATTGCAACACAGTCAAGCCTTGAATTCAAGCTTCACAGAATAGGCCAGGAACTGAAGGTCGCACATCCTGGGCCTTATTAATTGCCAACAGATTGTAAACAAATGCACAGATGGAACTAATTGAACACAAATTGGAGTGTGAGCGACAAAACCGATCGTTTTAAAACTGAATCTGAAAAGCTCCCTTGCATTGTCACCTCCGGACTTGACAATTTCAAAGTGCCCCTGGTCGACCTCACACCTTTCACCCTCCAAATCTCTGCTGTCCCGTGTCCTATTCGCAGCAGATCCCGTTTACCCATCACCCCTGTGCTCGCTGACAGACATTGGCTCCAAGACTGGCAATGCCTCAATTTTAAAACTCTTATCCCTATTTCCAAATCCCTCCATGGCCTCGCCTCTCCCTATCTCTGTAACCTCCTCCAGCCCCTACAACCCTCCCTATCTCTCTAAACTCCTCCAGCCCCAACAACCCTCCCTATCTCTGTAACCTCCTCCAGCCCCTACAACCCTCCCTATCTCTGTAACCTCCTCCAGCCCCTACAACCCTCCCTATCTCTGTAACCTCCTCCAGCCCCTACAACCCTCACTATCTCTGTAACCTCCTCTAGCCCTACAACTCTCCCTATCAATGTAACCTCCTCCAGCCCCTACAACCCTCCAAATCTCTGTAACCTCCTCCAGCCCCTACAACACTCCCTATCTCTAAACTCCTACAGCCCTACAACCCTCCCTATCTCTGTAACCTCCGCCAGCCCCTACAAACCTCCCTATCTCTCTAACCTCCTACAGCCCCAACAACCCTCTGTATCTCGGTAACCTCCTCCAGCCCCTACAACCCTCCCTATCACTGTAACCTCCTCCAGCCCCTTCAACCCTCCCTATCTCTGTAACCTCCTCCAGCCCCTACAACCCTCCCTATCTCCGTAACCTCCTCCAGCCCCTAAAACCCTCCCTATCTCTGGAACCTCCTCCAGCCCTACAACCCTCCCTATCTCTGTAACCGCCTCCAGCCCCTACAACCCTCCCTATCTCTGTAACCTCCTCCAGCCCCTACAACCCTCCCTATCTCTGTAACCTCCTCCAGCCCTACAACCCTCCCTATCTCTCTAACCTCCTCCAGCCCCAACAATCCTCCCTATCACTGTAACCTCCTCCAGCCCCTACAACCCTCCCTATCTCTGCAACCTCCTCCAGCCCCGACAACTATCACAATCTCTGTAACCTCCTCCAGCCCTACAACCCTCCCTATCTCTCTAATCTCCTCCAGCCCCTACAACCCTCCCTATCACTGTAACCGCCTCCAGCACCTACAACCCTCCCTATCTCTGTAACCTCCTCCAGCCCTACAACCTTCCCTATCTCTGTAACCTCCTCCAGCCACTGCAACCCTCTCTATCTCTGTAAACTCCTCCAGCCCTACAACCCTCCCTATTTCTGTAACCTCCTCCAGCAGCAACAACCCTCCCTATCTCTGTAACCTCCTCCAGCCCCGACAACGCTCCCTATCTCGCTAACCTCCTCCAGCCCCAACAACCCTCCCTAACTCTGTAACTTCTTCCAGCCCCTACAACCCTCCCTATCTCTGTAACCTCCTCCAGCCCTTACAACCCTCCCTATCATTGTAACCTCCTCCTGCCCCTACAACCCTCCCTGTCTCTGTAACCTCCTCCAGCCCCTACAACACTCCCGATCTCTGTAACCTCCTCCAGCCCCTACAACCCTCCCTATCTCTGTAACCTCCTCCAGCCCTACAACCCTCCCTATCTCTGTAACCTCCTCCAGCACCTACAACCCTCCATATCTCTCTAACCTCCTCCAGCCCTACAACCCTCCCTATCTCTGTAACCTCCTCCAGCCACTACAACCCTCCCTATCACTGTAATCTCCTCCAACCCCTACAACCCTCCCTATCTCTGTAACCTCCTCCAGCCCCTAAAACCCTCACTATTGCTGTAACCTCCTCCAGCCCTACAACCCTCCCTATCTCTGTAACCTCCTCCAGCCACTACAACCCTCCCTATCACAGTGACCTCCTCCAGCCACTACAACCCTCCCTATCTCTGTAACCTCCTCCAGCCCTACAACCCTCCCTATCTCTGTAACCTCCTCCAGCCCCTACAACCCTCCCTATCTCTGTAACCTCCTCCAGCCCCTACAACCCTCCCTATCTCTCTAATCTCCTCCAGCCCCTACAACCCTCCCTATCAATGTAACCTCCTCCAGCCCCTACAACCCTCCCTATCTCTGTAACCTCCTCCAGCCCTACAAC
The DNA here is from genome assembly GCF_052327205.1 of Somniosus microcephalus. NCBI lineage: Eukaryota > Metazoa > Chordata > Chondrichthyes > Squaliformes > Somniosidae > Somniosus > Somniosus microcephalus. Next base: position 6,922,676 of record NW_028225180.1, on the reverse strand, counting down.
CCTCCCTATCTCTGTAACCGCCTCCAGCCCCTACAACCCTCCCTATCTCTGTAACCTCCTCCAGCCCTACAACCCTCCCTATCTCTGTAACCGCCTCCACTCCCTACAGCCCTCCCTATCTCTGTAACTTCCTCCAGCCCTACAAACCTCCCTATCTCTATAACCTCCTCCAGCCCTGCAATCCACCCTATCTCTGTAACATCCTCCAGCCCTACAACCCTCCCTATCTCTCTAACCTCCTCCAGCCCTACAACCCTCCCTATCTCTGTAACCTCCTCCAGCTACAACCCTCCCTATCTCTCTAATCTCCTCCAGCCCCTACAACCCTCCCTATATCTGTAACCTCCTCCAGCCCTACAACCCTCCCTATCTCTCTAACCTCCTCCAGCCCTACAACCCTCCCTATCTCTGTAACCTCCTCCAGCCCTACAAACCTCCCTATCTCTGTAACCTCCTCCAGCCCTACAACCCTCCCTATCTCTGTAACCTCCTACAGCCCTACAACCCTCCCTAACTCTGTAACCTCCTCCAACCCCTACAACCCTCCCTATCTCTGTAACCTCCACCAGCCCTACAACCCTCCCTATCTCAGTAAACTCCTCCAGCCCTAGAAACCTCCCTATCTCTGTAACCTCCTCCAGCCCCTACAACCCTCCCTACCTCAGTAAACTCCTCCAGCCCTACAACCCTCCCTATCTCTGTAACCTCCTCCAGCCCTACAACCCTCCCTATCGCTGTAACCTCCAACAGCCCTACAAACCTCCCTATCGCTGTAACCTCCTCCAGCCCCTACAACCCTCCCTATCTCTGTAACCTCCTCCAGCCCCTACAACCATCCCTATCGCTGGAACCTCCTCCAGCCCTACAACCCTCCCTATCGCTGTAACCTCCTATAGTCCCTACAACCCTCCCTATCACTGTGACCTCCTCCAGCCACTACAACCCTCCCTATCTCTGTAACCTTCTCCAGCCCTACAACCCTCCCTATCTCTGTAACCTCCTCCAGCCCCTACAACCCTCCCTATCTCTGTAACCTCCTCCAGCCCCTACAACCCTCCCTATCTCTCTAATCTCCTCCAGCCCCTACAACCCTCCCTATCACTGTAACCTCCTCCAGCCCCTACATACCTCCCTATCTCTGTAACCTCCTCCAGCCCTACAACCCTCCCTATCTCTGTAACCGCCTCCAGCCCCTACAACCCTCCCTATCTCTGGCACCTCCTCCAGCCCCTACAACCCTCCCTATCTCTGTAACCTCCTCCAGCCCTGCAATCCACCCTATCTCTGTAACATCCTCCAGCCCTACAACCCTCCCTATCTCTCTAACCTCCTCCAGCCCTACAACCCTCCCTATCTCTGTAACCTCCTCCAGCTACAACCCTCCCTATCTCTCTAATCTCCTCCAGCCCCTACAACCCTCCCTATCTCTGTAACCTCCTCCAGCCCTACAACCCTCCCTATCTCTCTAACCTCCTCCAGCCCTACAACCCTCCCTATCTCTGTAACCTCCTCCAGCCCTACAAACCTCCCTATCTCTGTAACCTCCTCCAGCCCTACAACCCTCCCAATCTCTGTAACCTCCTCCAGCCCTACAACCCTCCCTATCTCAGTACACTCCTCCAGCCCTACAACCCTCCCTATCTCTGTAACCTCCTCCAGCCCTACAACCCTCCCTAACTCTGTAACCTCCTCCAACCCCTACAACCCTCCCTATCTCTGTAACCTCCTCCAGCCCTACAACCCTCCCTATCTCAGTAAACTCCTCCAGCCCTAGAAACCTCCCTATCTCTGTAACCTCCTCCAGCCCCTACAACCCTCCCTATCTCAGTAAACTCCTCCAGCCCTACAACCCTCCCTATTTCTGTAACCTCCTCCAGCCCTACAACCCTCCCTATCTCTGTAACCTCCTTCAGCCCCTACAACCCTCCCTATCGCTGTAACCTCCTCCAGCCCTACAACCCTCCCTATCTCTGGAACCGCCTCCAGCCCCTACAACCCTCCCTATCTCTGTAACCTCCTCCAGCCCCTACAACCCTCCCTATCGCTGTAACCTCCTCCAGCCCTACAACCCTCCCTATCGCTGTAACCTCCTCCAGTCCCTACAACCCTCCCTATCTCTGTAACTCCTCCAGCCCTACAACCCTCCCTATCTCTGTAACTTCCTCCAACCCCTACAGCCCTCCCTATCTCTGTAACCTCCTCCAGCCCTACAACCCTCCCTATCTCTGTAACCTCCTCCAGCACCTACAACCCTCCCTATCTCTGTAACCCCCTCCAGCCCTACAACCCTCCCTATCTCTGTAACCCCCTCCAGCCCTACAACCCTCCCTATCTCTGTAACCTCCTCCAGCCCCTACAACCCTCCCTATCTCTGTAACCCCCTCCAGCCCCTACAACTCTCCCTATCTCTGTAACCTCCTCCAGCCCCTACAATCCTCCCTATCTCTGTAACCTCCTCCAGCCCCTACAACTCCCTGAGATCTCTGCGCTCCTCCAATTCTGGCCTCTTGTGCATCCCCTGAATTTAATTACTTCACCATTGGCTGCCTAGGCCCTAAGCTCTGGAATTCCCTCTCGAAACCTTTCCGCATCTCTCTCCTTCTTTGGGACGCTCCTTAAAACTTACCTCATTGTCCAAGATTTTCGTCACCTGTCCTAATATCTCCTTATGTGGCTCGGTGTCAAATTGTGTTTGACAATCGCTCCTGTGAAGCACCTTGGGACATTTTACGACGTTAAGGGCAGGTTGTTGTTGCTGTTGGTCTTTCTATTGCTGGATGTTCAGATCTGTACATCTCGGCAAACATTTTGTGCACTACAAGATCCAACAAAGAGCAGTGAATGGTCGGACCAATTAAATATGGCCAGTGTAGAGGGAGCTTTACTCTGTATCTAACCCGTGCTGTACCTGCCCTGGGAGTGTTTTCTGGGACAGTGTAGAGGGAGCTTTACTCTGTATCTAACCCGTGCTGTACCTGCCCTGGGAGTGTTTTCTGGGACAGTGTAGAGGGAGCTTTACTCTGTATCTAACCCGTGCTGTACCTGCCCTGGGAGTGTTTGATGGGACAGTGTAGAGGGAGCTTTACTCTGTATCTAACCCGTGCTGTACCTGCCCTGGGAGTGTTTGATGGGACAGTGTAGAGGGAGCTTTACTCTGTATCTAACCCGTGCTCTACCTGCCCTGGGAGTGTTTGATGGGACAGTGTAGAGGGAGCTTTACTCTGTATCTAACCCGTGCTGTACCTGCCCTGGGAGTGTTTGATGGGACAGTGTAGAGGGAGCTTTACTCTGTATCTAACCGGTGCGGTACCTGCCCTGGGAGTGTTTGATGGGTCAGTGTAGAGGGAGCTTTACTCTGTATCGAACCCGTGCTGCACCTGCCCTGGGAGTGTTTGATGGGACAGTGTAGAGGGAGCTTTACTCTGACTCTAACCCGTGCTGTACCTGCCCTGGGAGTGTTTGATGGGACAGTGTAGAGGGAGCTTTACTCTGTATCTAACCCGTGCTGTACCTGCCCTGGGAGTGTTTGATGGGACAGTGTAGAGGGAGCTTTACTCTGTATCTAACCCGTGCTGTACTTGCCCTGGGAGTGTTTGATGGGACAGTGTAGAGGGAGCTTTACTCTGTATCTAACCCGTGCTGTGCCTGCTCCGGGAGTGTTTGATGGGACAGTGTAGAGGGAGCTTTACTCTGTATCTAACCCGTACTGTACCTGCCCTGGGAGTGTTTGATGGGACAGTATAGAGGGAGCTTTACTCTGTATTTAACCCGTGCTGTACCTGCCCTGGGAGTGTTTGATGAGACATTGTAGAGGAAGCTTTACTTTGTATCTAACCCGTGCTGTACCTGCCCTGGGAGTGTTTGATGAGACAGTGTAGAGGAAGCTTTACTCTGTATCTAACACGAGCTGTACCTGCCCTGGGAGTGTTTGATGAGACAGTGTAGAGGAAGCTTTACTCTGTATCTAACCTGTGCTGTACCTGCCCTTGGAGTGTTTGATGAGACAGTGTAGAGGGAGCTTTACTCTGTATCTAACCCTGTGCTGTACCTGCTGTTACGTCCGTGTAATAATAAGAAAAGGACTGCAGAGAACGGTACAACAGGTGTTTACTCAACATGGTGCAAACTGAAACAACAGATTACTACTCAGCGTTATATACAGGTGTGGTCACTGCCGGTACTACAGTATACAGGAGCTGTAAAAAGTAGTTCTCTCCCTTAAGGTATACATACATTACAATTCCTCCCCTTTTAGATTAACAGTACCATAATACTCATTTAACAATTAACATTTTTAATGTACAATGTTATATGAAAATAGTCCATTCATATTCAGTCTCTGGGGAGGCTTCCTGATTCTTTCTGGATAACGCCTTTCCCGAGTGTCTCGCTCTTGGTGCGGAGGCAATTCTAGCACCCTCCTCCAGCACTACAACCCTCCCGATCTCCATAACCTCCACCAGTCCCTAAAACCCTCCCTATCTCTGTAACCTCCTACAGTCCCTACAACACTCCCTATCTCTGTAACCTCCTCCAGCCCTGCAACCCTCCCTATCTCTGTAACCTCCTACAGTCCCTACAACCCTCCCTATCTCTGTAACCTCCTCCAGCACTACAACCCTCCCGATCTCCATAACCTCCACCAGTCCCTAAAACCCTCCCTATCTCTGTAACCTCCTACAGTCCCTACAACCCTCCCTATCTCTGTAACCTCCTCCAGTCCCTAAAACCCTCCCTATCTCTGTAACCTCCTACAGTCCCTACAACCCTCCCTATCTCTGTAACCTCCACCAGTCCCTAAAACCCTCCCTATCTCTGTAACCTCCTACAGTCCCTACAACCCTCCCTATCTCTGTAACCTCCTCCAGCCCTGCAACCCTCCCTATCTCTGTAACTGTTATATCCATGTATCTTAATGATGTGTCCTTCAATAATCAGACAAAAACTACAGGGAACGATCAACAGGTGTTTACTGAATGAGGGTTCAAACTGCAACTGACTGTAAAGAGCACCACTCAGGGTTTATATACAGGTGTGGTCACTGCCGGCACTGCAGTATACAGGAGCTGTAAAAAGTAGTTCTCCCCCTTAAAGGTACATACATTACAATTCCTCCCCTTTTAGAGTAACAGTACCATAACACTCATTTAACAATTAAATATCAACTAATTACAATTAACATTTTTAACATGCAACATTAACTGAAAATAGTCTATTTATAAATTCAGTCTTTGGGGAGGCTTCCTGATTCTTTCTGGATAACGCCTTTCCCGAGTATCTCACTCTTGGTGCGGAGGCGATTCTAGCACCCTGTCGTCAGTTGATTCATTAGCTTCCAATGCTATTGTTTCTGAGGTAGATGCGACCTGTACGTCGGGTTCCTCACCAGGTACGTATGGCCGAGACATGGGGTTGACTCGTTCCTGTGACTCTAGGATCTGGTCAGCATGGCATTTCACAATGTTCTCCCCAACATCCACTGTGTACATTAGTGGCCCTTGCCGTGTGCATATCGTTCCTGGTTGCCATTTCTCTGTTCGGTAGTCGCGGGCCAAGACTGGTTGCCCTACATTGAAGCTCCTTGTCGGCTTCTCATTGATGTGCTGGAATTGCTTACTCTCAACATCTCTTCGTACATTTGGTCTGAGCAAATCCAGACGAGATCTCAACCTTCGGTTAAAGAACATCATGGCCGGGGCCTGATTGGTGACTGCATGTGTCGCATTTCTGTAGGCTAACACGAAATTGTCCACCTTATGCTGCAGTGGAATGTCGTCATCGCACATGGCCTTTACTGCTTTTTTAAAGGTTTATACAAACCTCTCAGCCAATCCATTTGTGGCTGGATGATACGGGGCGGATGTGTAATGCCTTACCCCATTCCTTTTCATAAATCTTCGAAACTCTTCAGACACAAACTGTGGTCCGTTATCAGAGCAAATCTGCTCTGGCAAGCCGTTCCTGGCAAAAATGGTCCGTAGGACTGCAATAGTTTTCTCCGTGGTGGTGGAGGACATTTTGATCACATCAGGCCATTTTGAGTGCGCATCCAAGGCTTTTAAGAACATTGAGTCCATGAATATGCACCCATTGCCATGGAGATGAGGGCCACTCCCATGGGTGTACAGGGGCATGTGGTGGTGCATTTTGGACCTTCTTGCATCCTGAGCAGCTCTTTGTCAGGTCCTCGATTTGCTGATCGATCCCCGGCCACCACACATAAGCCCTAGCAAGGCTTTTCATTTTCACCCCTCCCAGATGACCTTCGTGAAGCTCATTGAGCACTCTCTCCCTTAATTTGAGTGGAATTACCACTCGGGATCCACACATCAAGGTCCCCTGGCATACTGACAGCTGTTCTCTTCTGGATGAGAATCCTGGCAACAGTGAGTCGCCATGTGCTGGCCATCCCTTCACCGTCAAATCATATACCCGAGACAGTGTCGGGTCATTTCGGGTCTCCTTCTCTATACCAGCGTTAGTTACTGGCAAGCATTCAATTATAGTCGAATGAAATATTTTGACAGGATCCACTGCTGGTGCTTCCTCCGCAGTAGGCAGTGGCAGGCGTGATAGCCCATCAGCATTTCCATGCTGTTTCGTGCCCTTATACTCTATTTCATATTGGTGCGCCCCTAGAAAAAGGGACCATCTTTGTAGCCGTTGCGCAGCCATCACCGGAACGCCCTTCTTTGGATTAAAGATGGAGACAAGTGGTTGGTGGTCAGTCAGCAAGGTGAACTTCTGCCCGTGCAGATAGTGATTGAACTTTTTCACTCCCCACACTAGGCTGAGGGCCTCCCTGTCAATCTGGGCGTAGTTACGCTCGGCTGAGTTTAGTGACCGAGACGCAAAGGCTACTGGCCTCTCCGAGTCGTCCGGGAATTTATGCGACAGCACCGCTCCAATGCCATAGGGTGATGCATCACAAGCCAACCGAATTGGTAGTGCTGGGTTGAAATGAGCCAACACCTCTTTTGATGTGATCAATGCTTTGCTCTTCTGGAAAGCTCATTTACATTCGTCACTCCACTTCCATGGTACCCCCGTTTGCAGTAGGGTGTTCAGTGGGTGTAGTACGGTAGACAAATTTGGCAAGAACTTATGGTAGTAGTTCACCAGCCCGAGGAACGACCTCAGTTGTGACACATTTTCCGGTGCTGGAGCCTTGACTACTGCCTCAATCTTTTCAGCGGACTTATGTAACCCCTCTTTATCAATAACGTGGCCACAATACGAGATCTGCTTCTGGAAAAACTCGTATGTGTGGCGATTAGCTCGGAGCCCATATTCCTTCAATCTAGTGAGCACCTGCTCCAGGTTGGCGAGGTGATCCATGTCATTTTCGCCCGTGATCAGGATGTCGTCCAAATAACACTGGGTCCCTGGAATCCCTTGCAGGACTTGTTCCATTGCCCTTTGCCAAATAGCCGGAGCTGATGCTACCCTGAACACCAGCCAGTTGTATTGGTAGAGACCTTTATGAGTGTTGATCGTGAGGTACTGTTTCGAGGCTTCTTCTACCTCCATTTGCAGGTACGCCTGGGCCAGATCAATCTTAGTGAAGCGTTTCCCTCCAGATAGCGAGGCGAAAATATCTTCAATCCGCGGAAGCAGATATTGTACAGTGTGAAGGACTGGGTTCACTGTCACCTTAAAGTCCCCACAGATGCAAACCTTCTTTGGTTCCCCAGGCGTATTACTCAACGACTTCTTCATTACAGGAACGATGGGTGTAGCCCACTCGCTCCAGTCCACTCGGGACAGTACTCCTGAACATTCCAAACCTTCCAGCTCTGCTTCGACGGCTGGGCGGATCGCATAAGGCACCGGTCTGGCCTTAAAAAACTTTGGGCTTGCATTTTCCTCTATTTTGATCATCGCTGTTATGCCTTTTAGTGTTCCGAGTCCCTGCTGGAACACTTCTTGTGCGTCAGTTAGCATTTTTGACAGTCGTCCAGGTGTGACGTCGTCATCCTTTTTGGCATCCACAGTCAGTGCTTGTATGGAATGCCAATCTAGCTGTATCTTCCGGATCCATTCACGTCCTAGTAGTGGTGGTCCTCCTTCTGGCAATACATATCGGTCCATTTTTGGTGTTTCCTTGCCATTATATATAACGTTCACCCTTATTTTTCCTTTGGGGTAGACTTTTTGCCCCGTGTATGTCTTCAAGACAATCTTTGTATCTCTCAAGGGTATATGTGGGAATAGCCGCTTGTAGTCCCTTCGGTTTATGACTGTTAGGGCTGATCCTGTGTCCAATTCCATTTTCACTTGGACTCCTGCTATCTTGAGCGTGACCCAGATAGTTTGGTGATCCTCCGTTTTGATCACATTATGTAGTTTCAGACAACCCAGCTCCTTGCTTCCGGAGTCTGTATCACTTTTCTGTTCATCTGAACTACTCTCCGTCACCTTATGTACCTTCTTGTACTTCTCCTGTGGAGATTTCTTGCTGCTGGTTTTCTTTCCCGACCTGCAGACTCTTGCTATGTGCCCTACTTTTCCACACTGTCTGCACACTTTGTCCTTGAACCAGCAATCATTATGGTCGTGTGTTGTTCTGCCGCAGCGATAGCACTTCACTGTTCCGTATGACATTTAATTTGTGCCATACTCTTGCGGTCTCTGTTGTATCTCTGCAGCGCCCCGTGCTGCTGCTTCGTGTGATACTGCAATGCTGAAAGCCTTGTCCAGCGTAAGATCCTTTTCTGATAGAAGCCGTTTCTGGGTTCCTTCACTTTGAAGCCCACACACAAACTCGTCCCTTAAAGTATCTGATAGTCCCGTTCCAAACTGGCAGTGTTTCGATAGCTTGCGCAGTTCCGTTAAATACTCAGCATTACTTTCATCTTTATGCTGGTTCCTTTTGTGAAACTTAAATCTTTCTGCTATCAGCAGCGGTGTGGGGTTTAAGTGGTCCTGTAGGATTGACACTATGTTTTCAAAATCCTTTTCTGCTGGCTTCTCTGGGGTTACTGTTGAGTCTGTGTTTTCCAAATGTACAGGAGCCATCAAAAAGTAGTCCATCACCCCAAGATATCCTCTTAAGGTGGTACAGGTTACATACACTACAGTTACTAGGTTTCGTAGTAAGCCATACGTTTTTGCACCCATTGCATTCAACAATACCAGCGCTTTCTTGTCATCTGGCACTTCATTCGCCTTGCAGTGTACTTCTATGCGTTCAACATATGTCATCCAATCTTCAACATCATTGTCGAACGCTGTGATACTGCCACTCTTCGGCATTTTTGGATGTGGTTAGACTGGCTTAAAATGAGGTCTCCCGCGCTTTCCTTTCTTCCCCGCTGCGGCTTAAAATGCGTCTCCCGCGCTTTCCTTTCTTCCTCACTGCGGCTTAAAATGGCGTCTCCCGCGCTGCTGCCAACGCCGCTCTCAGCGATCCTCGTGGCAAATGGCGACGCCCTGTGGGTTTCGTGCGCTGCTCCTGCCAATGCCGCTCTCTGCGGTCCTTGTGGCAATGGCAGCGCCTCGCGTTTTCCTGCGTGCCTCTCTCCCCCGTTGATGCTGCTCGGCCCTTGACCACCGGCTGCGCTCTGCTCTATCTCGTCTCTCTGCCCCATTGACGCCGCTCGGTCCTGAACACCGGCTGCGCCCTGTGCGCTCTGCCCTCTCTCTCTCCCCCGTCGACGCTGCTCGGCCTTTTTCTGTGCCGCTCGGTCGGGCTCTAGACCGTCGCTGTCCGGGAAGGGTCTGCGCAGTACCTGTTGCCAGCCCGTTTCGCTGGACCACCGTGACTGGAAAGCCAAGCCTGGCTCTCGACAGCCTCCCCTGCGATGCTCAAATCTCCGCTGGATGACTGGGCGGTTGCCCGTGGTCGACGCCCGTGCTTCTGGACTCGACCTTCTTCCACTGTTCTCCAGGAGCGAATCCCTGGGAGGTGATGCAGAGTTGCAGGTAGGTTCGAACTTGCTCGTCGCCACTGTTACGTCCGTGTAATAATAAGAAAAGGACTGCAGAGAACGGTACAACAGGTGTTTACTCAACGTGGTTCAAACTGCAACTGAAACAACAGATTACTACTCAGCGTTATATACAGGTGTGGTCACTGCCGGTACTACAGTATACAGGAGCTGTAAAAAGTAGTTCTCTCCCTTAAGGTATACATACATTACACCTGCCCTGGGAGTGTTTGATGGGACAGTGTAGAGGGAGCTTTACTCTGTATCTAACCCATGCTGTAGCTGCCCTGGGAGTGTTTGATGGGAAAGTGTAGGGGGAGCTTTACTCTGTATCTAACCCGTGCTGTAGCTGCCCTGGGAGTGTTTGATGGGACAGTGTAGAGGGAGCTTTACTCTGTATCTAACCCGTGCTGTAGCTGCCCTGGGAGTGTTTGATGGGACAGTGTAGAGGGAGCTTTACTCTGTATCTAACCCGTGCTGTACCTGCCCTGGGAGTGTTTGATGGGCCAGTGTGGAGGGAGCTTTACTCTGTATCTAATCCGTGCTGTACCTGCCCTGGGAGTGTTTGATGGGACAGTGTAGAGGGAGCTTTACTCTGTATCTAACCCGTGCTGTACCAGCCCTGGGAGTGTTTGATGGGACAGTGTAGAGGGAGCTTTACTCTGTATCTAACCCATGCTGTACCTGCCCTGGGAGTGTTTGATGGGACAGTGTAGAGGGAGCTTTACTCTGTATCTAACCTCGTGCTGTACCTGCCCTGGGAGTGTTTGATGGGACAGTGTAGAGGGAGCTTTACTCTGTATCTAACCCCGTGCTGTACCTGCCCTGGGAATGTTTGATGGGACAGTGTAGAGGGAGCTTTACTCTGTCTCTAACCCGTGCTGTACCTGCCCTGGGAGTGTTTGATGGGACAGTGTAGAGGGAGCTTTACTCTGTATCTAACCCGTGCTGTACCTGCCCTGGGAGTGTTTGATGGGACAGTGTAGAGGGAGCTTTACTCTGTATCTAACCCGTGCTGTACCTGCCCTGGGAGTGTTTGATGGGACAGTGTAGAGGGAGCTTTACTCTGTATCTAACCCTGTGCTTTACCTGTCCCGGGAGTGTTTAATGGGACAGTATGTCCTCCATTCTCCTGCACTACAAACCCACGGCTCAATGGCACTTGATACAAGCAGTTAATTCTGTGTGGAAAGTTCTGATGGTTTCCGTGTCCCTCAGGCAGCAGCAAGAGGGAAAATTACAAAAACTGAGTGGATCATTAATGAGCCCTAAAGGATTGAATTGTGAATTCCTGGCGATCGCTCATAATGTCGCGCATCTGAAGACCTTTGAAGAACAAAGGCTGATTCAGCCCAATCTGCTCCTTCTGTTCAACGTCCTGGTCTCTGATCCCAGTCTTCTTCCCCCTCAATGTATCTCATTCAGACACAGCGAGTCCGGCACACAGCCAGGAATTCCTGGGAGCCCAGCCCGGCCAACATGGAATAAAAATACACACAAACAGGCCCAGAGAAGAGGATTCGCAGCGGCTTTAACCCCTGAATGCCCGGGCAGTGAATCTCATGGTTCTCGGCCTCTATTTCTCCCAGGACTGGGTGTCCAGCGTCATCGGAACGGGAGGAGGCCCATTCATCCCCATCGGGCCTGTACATAGCAACAGGAGGAGGCCATTCATCCCCATCGGGCCTGTACATAGCAACAAGAGGAGGCCATTCATCCCCATCGGGCCTGTACATAGCAACAGGAGGAGGCCCATTCATCCCCATCGGGCCTGTACATAGCAACAGGAGGAGGCCCATTCATCCCCATCGGGCCTGTACATTGCAACAGGAGGAGGCCCATTCATCCCCATCGGGCCTGTACATAGCAACAGGAGGAGGCCCATTCATCCCCATCGGGCCTGTACATAGCAACAGGAGGAGGCCCATTCATCCCCATCGGGCCTGTACATAGCAACAGGGAGGCCATTCATTCCCATCGGGCCTGTACATAGCAACAAGAGGAGGCCATTCATCCCCATCGGGCCTGTACATAGCAACAGGAGGAGGCCATTCATCCCCATCGGGCCTGTACATAGCAACAGGAGGAGGCCATTCATCCCCATCGGGCCTGTACATAGCAACAGGAGGAGGCCATTCAGCCCCTCGAGACTGTTACCATAGGAACAGGAGGAGGCCATTCATCCCCTCGAGCCTGTTACCATAGAAACAGGAGGTGGCCCATTCATCCCCTCAAGCCTGTTACCATAGGGACAGGAGGAGGCCATTCAGCCCCTTGAGCCTGTTGCACAGGAACAGGAGGAGGCCGTTCAGCCCCCTCGAGCCTGTTACCATAGCAACAGGAGAAGGACATTCAACCCTTCGAGCATGCTACCACAGGAACAGGAGGAGACCATTCAGCCCCCCTCGAGCCTGTTACACAGAAACAGGAGGAGGCCATTCAGCCCCTCGAGCCTGCTACACAGGAACAGGAGGAAACCATTCAGCCCCTCGAGTCTGTTACACTGGAACAGGAGGAGGCCATTCAGCCTCTCAAGCCTGTTACATAGGAACAGGAGGAGGCCATTCAGCCCCTTCGAGTCTGTTACCATAGGAACAGGAGGAGGGCATTCATTACCTCGAGTGTGTTACATAGTTACAGAAGGAGGCCATTTAGCCCTTCAAGCCTGTTACAAAGGAACAGGGGGAGGCAATTCAGCCCCTCATGCCTGTTTAAAAGGTACAGGAGGTGGCCATTCAGTCCTTTGAGCCTGTTACATAGGAACAGGAGGAGGCCATTCAGTCCCCTCGAGCCTGTTACAAAGGAACAGGAGGAGGCCATTCAGCCCCTCGAGCCTGTTACAAAGGAACAGGAGGAGGCCATTCAGCCCCTTGAGCCTGTTACAAAGGAACAAGAGGAGGCCATTCAGCCCCTCGAGCTGTTACACAGGAACAGGAGGAGGCCATTCAGCCCCTCGAGCTGTTACAAAGGAACAGGAGGAGGCCATTCAGCCCCTCGAGCTGTTACAAAGGAACAGGAGGAGACCATTCAGCTCCTCGAACCTGTTACATAGCAACCGGAGGAGGTCCATTCAGCCCCTTGAGCCTGTTACACAGGAACAGGAGGAGGCCATTCAGCCCCTTGAGCCTGTTACAAATGAGCAGGAGGAGGCTGTAAGGGGTTTTAGCTCGCAGAGGTTTCTCTCTCTAGAGGCCTCTCTCTCTTGCACAGTAAAACCGTGAGTGGTTCGACCCACTCGCCCCTTAGATTCTGTACTCTGGACTTAGGGGCAGGAACTACAATGTAGAGAAAACTCTTGTGGACCAAGTTTGATGAAACAAAATGAAATTTTATTGCATAATGTAAAACAAAATCAAAATGCAAGCAAATAAGAGGGTACATGGGAGGGAAAACACAAACAAATCATAATGACACAATACTAACTAAGGCAAGTACAGGCATCTTATACTCTACAAAGATCATCATGAAATGGGGAAAACACACGGAACATCGAGGGACAGCTCATGTTAATTATATCCTTAAATCCACCCCCTTAAACCTATCTAGATCTGATTATGAAGGGCCAGAAACATGCTCACCAATCCAACTAGGAAGTGTAAGGTTTTGAAACAGGTCTGCATTTGATCCTTTCAGGCGTCCTGTCTCCACGTGGTTAGTGGAGCCCCAGCGAGCTGCGCCACACCTCTCTCCTGAGGTGGGGGTCGGGGATGGCTGGACACCGGCTGGTCTGGATGTCGGCGGGGTCGGGGATTGTTTGCTCGACCCCGGTCAGAGGAGCCTCGGGCTGGCCCCCATCGTTTCTTCAGTTTCTTATTGTCTCTTCTCCTGAGCCGGAGTGGGTCGATGGCCTCTCGTTTCGTCAACGGCCCGTGGGTTTCCTCCGGGTGCTCCGGTTTCCTCCCACAGTCCAAAGATGTGCGGGTTAGGATGATTGGCTATGATAAATTGACCCTTAATGTTAGGGGGATTAAAAACGTGGGGTTACGGGGATCGGGTGGGATATGTGTCGGTGCAGGCTCGATGGGCCGAAATGGCCTCTATCTGCACTGTGGGGTTTCTGTGATTTCTGTGATTCTGTGATCTCCCGATGTTTTACCCTGGGGCGGGACGCCGGCTCGAACCGTCTTCTTCTCCTTCTTCTTGCGATGATGCTACCGATACGATGGTAGCACCACGATGGCTTCTCCCCACGATGGCTGCCTTCCTTCCTACCCCTGGGTTCCCAGATATACTTCTCATCAGAAGCCCTTATCTCGCGCCAAATCAGGTTAGTCTTTTGTTTTAATTTTGGTGGGCTGGGAGCACAACGGGGTAGTTATTATATTTTAAACTGTTCTTGGATGGCCGGTAACGGGCCATCTCTGGTCTGGAATGACCTTCATTGTTTTTAATGTCCTGGTGATGTCCTTAACGGGTCCTTGATGCTCTTCTCATGAATATGAAACTGTTCCCTTTTGTCTGGGTAAACATTTAGATGGCCTTTTTCTACAGGCCGATCTTGACTGGATCTGCATCCAATCTATATGTATATGTGGGTGTCTGGTTTCGTTCTCTCAGAAACGGCTTCCAGAACTTACTGTGGGCTGAATCCACAAAGCTGTCTGAGGACTGCAGGAACCATTTTAAAGTGTCCCAATAAGTTGGTCACATGATATGGCGGCCATTTTGTATGCCCCTTTTTCTGGGCTTCTTTTAAAACAGTCTTTAAAATCACGGCCTCTTCTGCCATTCGACCCTTTATAATATAAAGTTCAATATTGCGAATCCTACAGAGGCCATTCAGCCCCTCAAGCCTGTTACATAGGAACAGGAGGAGGCCATTCAGCCCCTCAAGCCTGTTATATAGGAACAGGAGGAGCCCATTCAGCCCCTCAAGCCTGTTACCCTAGGAACAGGAGGAGGCCATTCAGCCCTTCGAGCCTGTTACAAAGGAACAGGAGGAGGCCATTCAGCCCCTCGAGCCTGTTATACAGGAACAGGAGGTGGCTATTCAGCCCCTCGAGCCTGTTACACGGGAACAGGAGGAGGCCATTCAGCCCCTCGAGCTTGTTATACAGGAACAGGAGGTGGCCATTCAGCCCCTCGAGCCTGTTATACAGGAACAGGAGGAGGCCATTCAGCCCCTCGAGCTTGTTATACAGGAACAGGAGGAGGCCATTCAGCCCCTCGAGCTTGTTATACAGGAACAGGAGGTGGCTATTCAGCCCCTCGAGCTTGTTATACAGGAACAGGAGGTGGCTATTCAGCCCCTCGAGCCTGTTACACAGGAACAGGAGGAGGCCATTCAGCCCCTCGAGCTTGTTATACAGGAACAGGAGGTGGCTATTCAGCCCCTCGAGCCTGCTACACAGGAACAGGAGGTGGCTATTCAGCCCCTCGAGCCAGTTCGGCCAGTCAATGAGACCATAGCTGACCTGTGTCTTAAATCCATTTACCCGCCTTGGTTCCAAATCCCTCAATACCCTTGCCTGCCAAAAATATATCAATCTCAATCTTGAAAATTTCAGTTGCCTCCACAGCGTTTTGGGGGAGAGAGTTCCAGATTTCCGTTAACCCTTTGTGTCAGGACGTCATCCCCGACCGGCCTGGCTCCAACTTGAAGGTTATGCCCCCTTGTTCTGGACTTCCCCCCCCCCACCCCCCACCAGATGAAATAGTTTCTCTCTATCGACCCCATCTTAAACACCTCGAATAGATCACCCTTTGATCATCTATACTCAAGGGAATATCAGCCCAGGCTATGCAACCTATCCTCATAATTTCACCCTATTAGCCCCCGGTGTATTGGCCCAGAAATTCGAGTCTCCACGGGTGAGTACGCACGGGGTACTCACCCGTAGGCCCAATGGAAGTGCCGGTTTCGTGTATGCGCGGGAAACTGGCACTTCCGTTCCCGTAATGGAAGGGGTTGACAGGTGGAACGCGTGCGCCGGAGAGGCAGCGCGTACGCCTGGAACTTACGATTTTTTTGCAGGTTTCTCCGGGAGGGTAAGTCTCCAGCAGTTACACTTTTAAAAAGCAGGCGCAAGGCCTGCTTTTAACAAGGTCAGTGGTGAATTAAGTAAAATTAAAACATTTTTTCCACAGGTTTATTATTTTTAAATACTTTAAAGAAAGATAAGTTTATTTTCAGCCCCGTTAGAAAATGTAATTAATGTTTTCAAAAATTTAAATTATTGTTTAAAATAGTTATTTCATGTAATTTATAGTTATTTTAAAAATGTGATTTAAAAAAAAATTTATTTGAGGTTTTAGTGATGTTTTGGGGCTTATAGTATTTATGGTTTGACAGCTCTGCCTGTCAATTTTATGAATGAAGCATTCCCTGCTACCATTGGCTCTCCATGGCCCACGTGATCCCAGGGGACGCTTCGATCTAACTGCGCCCCTGGGCTACGCAAGCACTGCACGCCGGCAGTTGGAGGAGGCCCAGGATCGGAATTCCACGCGGGCCCACAGCTCAACGGCCGGCGCGCTAGGTAAGGGCAGGTCGGGGGCTCGCACCCGCGGGAAGCCCCCGACTCGAATTTCTGGGCCCATATCTCCGCTGCACTGTGAGAGTCAGTCAAGGGTTAAAAACACATTTGTTCAGAAAGCAACTTAAAGACAATTGGCTCATTTTCTCGACGCTCCTGTTCTCCCCTTTTGACCGATTAAACTCCCTTCCTTCTGTTCTTTCCAGTTCTCAACAGCTGGCCTGGACCACAGCTGTAAACGTGTGTGGCCAGCCTCGGCTCAGTGGGTCTAACCCTCTCTCTCTCGCCTCTTAGACAGAAACTCGTGGGTAGGAGCCCCCGCTCCAGAGACTCGAGCCCCATAATCCAGGCCAACACTCTCCGGTGACAGTACTGAGGGAGCGCCGCACTGCCGGAGGAGCAGTACTGAGGGAGCACTGCACTGTCGGAGGGGCAGTACTGAGGGAGCGCCGCACTGTCGGAGGGGCAGTACTGAGGGAGCGCCGCACTGCCGGAGGAGCAGTACTGAGGGAGCACTGCACTGTCGGAGGGGCAGTACTGAGGGAGCGCCGCACTGTCAGAGGGATAGTACTGAGGGAGCGCTGCACTGTCGGAGGGGCAGTACTGAGGGAGCGCCGCACTGTCGGAGGGGCAGTACTGAGGGAGCACTGCACTGTTGGATGGGCAGTACTGAGGGAGAGCTGCAGTGTCGGAGGGGCAGTACTGAGGGAGCGCTGCACTGTCGGAGGGGCAGTACTGAGGGAGCGCCGCACTGTCAGAGGGATAATAATGAGGGAGCGCCGCACTGTCGGAGGGGCAGTACTGAGGGAGCGCTGCACTGTCGGAGGGGCAGTACTGAGGGAGCGCCGCACTGTCAGAGGGATAATAATGAGGGAGCGCCGCACTGTCGGAGGGGCAGTACTGAGGGAGCGCTGCACTGTCGGAGGGGCAGTACTGAGGGAGCGCCGCACTGTCGGAGGGGCAGTACTGAGGGAGCGCCGCACTGTCGGAGGGGCAGTACAGAGGTAGCACAGCACTATCGGAGCGATAGTACTGAGGGAGCGCCGCACTGTCGGAGGGGCAGTACTGAGGGAGCGCTGCACTGTCGGAGGGTCAGTACTGAGGGAGCGCTGCACTGTCGGAGGGGCAGTACTGAGGGAGCGCTGCACTGTCGGAGGGCCAGTACTGAGGGAGCGCCGCACTGTCAGAGGGGCAGTACTGAGGGAGCGCTGCACTGTCAGAGGGGCAGTACTGAGGGAGCGCTGCACTGTCGGAGGGCCAGTACTGAGGGAGCACTGCACTGTCAGAGGGGCAGTACTGAGGGAGCACTGCACTGTCAGAGGGGCAGTACTGAGGGAGCGCTGCACTGTCGGAGGGCCAGTACTGAGGGAGCACTGCACTTTCAGAGGGGCAGTACTGAGGGAGCGCTGCACTGTTGGAGGGCCAGTACTGAGGGAGCGCCGCACTGTCAGAGGGATAGTACTGAGGGAGCGCCGCACTGTCGGAGGGGCAGTACTGAGGGAGCGCTGCACTGTCGGAGGGGCAGTACTGAGGGAGCGCCGCACTGTCAGAGGGATAATACTGAGGGAGCGCCGCACTGTCGGAGGGGCAGTACTGAGGGAGTGCTGCACTGTCGGAGGGGCAGTACTGAGGGAGCGCCGCACTGTCGGAGGGGCAGTACAGAGGTAGCACCGCACTGTCGGAGGGATAGTACTGAGGGAGCGCCGCACTGTCGGAGGGGCAGTACTGAGGGAGCGCTGCACTGTCAGAGGGTCAGTTCTGAGGGAGCGCTGCACTGTCGGAGGGGCAGTACTGAGGGAGCGCTGCACTGTCGGAGGGCCAGTACTGAGGGAGAACTGCACTGTCAGAGGGGCAGTACTGAGGGAGCGCTGCACTGTCAGAGGGGCAGTACTGAGGGAGCGCTGCACTATCGGAGGGCAAGTACTGAGGGAGCACTGCACTGTCAGAGGGGCAGTACTGAGGGAGCGCTGCACTGTCGGAGGGCCAGTACTGAGGGGGCGCCGCACTGTTGGCGGACGTGCTGGGGTTGACCTGCACTGTCGGACGGGGCCATGGACTGATAAACTATACCTGGGCAAGACTGTATGATGAAATATTCCATTCATCACTCATCAGTATTTCTCTGCCTGTGACTGTGGTTGGTTTCAGTTTCATTTCCATTGTATTGTACTGTGTGTAGGGCTCCGCCCATACCTGGCTCCTATGTAAGCTGGCCCAGCCTGCAGCACATCCAGTACGGCAGACCTCTGGATGGAAGATACATTCTCCTCTGTGTGTTACCTTCTAAGTCAATAAAAGCCTTGTTTTGTTTCGCTAACATCGAGTCTCGGATTTATTGAGGCACATCAATTTTATTGACTTAATTTTCAACACAATGGATCAACTCTTGAAACCCGAACGTTTGGATTTGGACCAGCATGCTTCGGACACATCGGCACACTTCGGACACTGGTTTGAGTGTACGGAATTCTTCCTGGACAATTCCGCAGCCGTCAAAGACGCTACGGACGCTGCGAGTATGAAACTCGGAATTCTGCGGAATTGGGTAAGCCACCGGGTTTACCCCCTCATCCAAGACGCCGACACGTACCCGGCCGCCTGCGACATCTTAAAGGCGCATTACCAGCAGCCTACGAATGAGGTGTATGCTAGGCATCTGCTCGCTACTCGTGCACAGCGACCTGGGGAATCGGTGGAGGAGTTCCTAGGCACCCTGAAAACGCTTGGCAAAGACTGCAAGTGCCAAGATGTAAAAGCCGCAGTGTACACTGACGAGCTTGTTCGCGATGCCTTTATCACAGGCCTCAGCTCCACTTACATCCGGCAGAGACTGCTGGAAAAAACGGGATTGGACCTGAAACAGGCTGCGGACACAGCACGATCCCTGGATGTGGCCCAGAGAAACTCGGACGCCTACTCTTCAGCCCGCGCCGTCCACGCCGCCACATGTGCACCAAGGGCGCCGCCATCTTGGAAGGCATCTTCCCCGCCCGGCAGCCCGACACCGTCGGGGCCCCGCTCTCCCCCCAGAAGCCCTACGACAGCCGCGACGCATCGGGGACCCAACTGCTACTTCTGTGGGCAGCCGAAGCACACCAGAAACCTGTGCCCGGCGAAAGGCACCACCTGCTTTAAGTGCGGTAAGAAGGGGCACTTCGGGAAGGTGTGCAGAGGGAACCCCGCCGGAAAACCCGCCACCGCCGCGTGTGCACCGTGGGAGCGGCCATCTTGGATGCCATCTTGCCCGTCCTCGTGGGGTCCGCCATCTTGTGAGCAGACAGCGTGGACGCCATCTTGTCTCGATCAGGGCCCTACAGTGGCATCGGTCACAGTGGACCAGACCAGGCCGCACCCGCTATCCAAATCAATGGTGGACATCGAGGTAAACGGGTGCAGGGTTAAATGTTTAATTGACAGTGGAAGCACGGAGAGTTTTATCCACCCTGAACTGGTACAACAACTCTCCCTAAAGGTGGTCCCTGCTCAGGGTACCATCTCTATGGCTGATAAAACCCAGACATTGACCATTATGGGTTACTGCACGGTACAATTGTCCGTTAACGGAACTGTATACGATAATTTTAAAGTATTAATCATGAAGAATCTATGTGCGAGCGTGATCTTGGGCCTGGATTTCCAGTGCTACCACCAAAGCATCACGCTCAATTACGGTGGGTCCCAGCCGCCCCTCACAGTGTGCGGTCTGGCTACCCTGAAGGTAAAGCCGCCTTTGCTATTCGCGAACCTTACCCCTAACTGCCAGCCAATAGCGACCAAAAGCAGGAGGTACAGCTGGGAGGACAGGCGGTTTATCGCGACCGAGGTAGACAGGCTCCTGAAAGAGCGCATTATTGAACGCAGCAATAGCCCGTGGCGCGCCCAAGTGGTGGTGGTAAGGGGTAGCGAGAAGAAACGGATGGTGATCGACTATAGCCAAACGATCAACAGGTACACCCAACTAGACGCCTACCCACTACCCCGTATATCAGAAATGGTGAACCAAATCGCCCAATACCGGGTGTTCTCCACCATCGACCTCAAGTCAGCGTACCACCAGCTCCCTATCAGACCAGAGGACCGCCCGTACACCGCCTTCGAGGCGAACGGACGCCTCTACCAATTCCTCAGAGTCCCCTTTGGGGTGATGAATGGGGTCTCGGTCTTCCAGAGGGAGATGGACCGCATGGTCGATGACCACCACTTGCAGGCAACCTTCCCCTACCTCGACAACATCACCATCTGCGGTCACAACCAGCAGGATCACGACTCGAACCTCGAGAGGTTCCTGAAAACTGCACAAAAACTCAACCTCACCTACAACGAGGACAAGTGCGTTTACAACACCACGCGCCTCTGCATACTAGGCAGCGTGGTGGAGAATGGGGAAATCGGACCAGACCCCGACCGATTGCGCCCCCTACGGGAGCTGCCCCTGCCCAACACTCCCAAAGCCCTGAAAAGGTGCCTGGGGTTATTTTCTTATTATTCCCAATGGGTCCCCAACTACTCCGACAAAGCCCGCCCCCTCTTGAAAGCATCCTCTTTTCCGCTCTCTGCTGAGGCCCATGCCGCCTTCAAAAGCATTAAGCAGGATATTGAGCGGGCCACGCTACAGGCAGTGGACGAGAACACTCCCTTTCAAGTGGAAAGTGATGCGTCTGACTTTGCCTTGGCGGCCACCCTCAACCAGGCGGGGCGGCCTGTAGCTTTCTTCTCGAGGACCCTCCAAGGGCCCGAGATCAGACACTCCTCCGTAGAAAAGGATGCCCAAGCCATCGTGGAGGCAGTGCGCCACTGGCGCCACTACCTAGCCGGCAAACGCTTCACCCTACTTACCGACCAGCGGTCGGTAGCGTTTATGTTCAATAATAAACAGAGGGGGAAGATTAAAAATGATAAGATTCTTAGGTGGCGGATCGAGCTCTCCACCTTTGATTATGACATCATTTACCGGCCAGGGGCCCTTAACGAATCCCCCGACGCCCTCTCACGAGGGATGTGTTCCAGCGCCACCGGGGATCGGCTACAGACCCTCCACAATGACCTCTGCCACCCAGGGGTCACGCGGCTGTTCCACTTCATAAAGTCCCGCAACTTACCCTACTCGATTGAGGAAGTTCGGTCCCTGACCAGGAACTGTCGCACTTGCGCTGAGTGCAAGCCTCGGTTCTACCGCCCAGATAGAGCCCACTTAATCAAAGCTACACGGCCCTTTGAGCGGCTCAGCTTAGATTTCAAGGGCCCCCTCCCGTCCGTCGACCGCAATGTTTACTTCCTGAACATTGTGGACGAATACTCTCGTTTCCCATTCGCCTTCCCCTGCCCAGACATGACCAGCGCCACGGTCATTAAATGCCTCAACAGCCTGTTCTGCCTGTGCCGAGCTACATCCATACGGATAGGGGGGCGTCCTTCATGAGTGAAGAGCTACGCCAGTACATGCTGTCCAGGGGGATCGCCACGAGCCGTACCACCAGCTACAACCCCCGCGGTAACGGTCAAGTGGAGCGAGAGAACGGGACAGTATGGAAAGCAGTCACTCTAGCTCTAAGGACCAAAGGCCTCCCTATCTCCCGCTGGCAGGAAGTCCTCCCAGATGTGCTCCATTCGATACGGTCGCTATTGTGTACTGCCACTAATGTCACGCCTCACGAGCGAATGTTT
>NW_028225180.1:6890607-6898107 GCF_052327205.1 Somniosus microcephalus | reverse complement strand
AGGGCGTCGCCATCAAGGCATAAAACGCCAGCACCAGCGCTAGCAACAGCGGGGAAGACAGAAGCGCGGGAGGCGCCATCTTAATCCAGCGGGGAAGAAGGCAAAGCGCGGGAGGCGCCATTTTGTTAAATCGGGGAAGAAGGCAAAGCGCGGGAGGCGCCATCTTAGATTTTCAAGATGCCAAAGACTGGCTATATCACTGCCTTCGATAATGCAATAGAAGACTGGACCACGTATGTGGAAAGAGTCGAGGTATATTGCGAGGCAAACGAAATAGCCGATGAGAAAAAGGCATCGGTATTGCTAAATTTAATGGGCGCAAGAACGTACGGCCTATTGCGGGACCTTATTACTCCAGCCAAACCGAAGGCGAAGAGTTTTAACGAACTTGTTGCTTTCCTACAGGAACACCTAAATCCTACACCGCTGCTGATAGCAGAAAGATTTAAATTCCACAGGAGAAATCAGCATAAAGATGAGAGCAATGCTGATTATCTTACGGAACTACGCAAGCTATCAAAGCACTGCCAGTTCGGAGCAGGACTGGCAGATACCTTACGGGACAAATTTGTCTGTGGACTCCTGAGTGAAGGAACCCAGAAGAGGTTACTCTCAGAGAAAGAGCTGACACTAGATAAGGCTTTCAGCGTGGCAGTATCGTACGAAGCAGCAGCAAGGGGAGCTGCGGAAATACAACAAAAGCCACAGGAATACGGCACCCACGAAATGACACGGGGATTTGCAAAATGTTATCGCTGCGGCAGAACAAACCATGACCAGAAGGACTGCTGGTCCAAGGACAAAATATGCAGGCAATGCGGAAAGATGGGACACATTGCACGAGTTTGCAGGTCTGGGAAGAAGACCAACGACAACAAAAAGGCTACTAAGGAACCGTACAGGAAAGTACAAAAGATGACGGACAGTAGTTCCGAAGACCAGATGAGCGATAGTGAATCCGGGAACAAGAGACTAAGCTGTCTCAAACTTCACAACGTAATCGCAAAAGAGGATCACCGAACCATTTGGGTCACCCTCACGATAGCAGGGTCCCAAGTCAAAATGGAATTGGATACAGGATCAGCTCTAACCGTCATGAATCGACGAGACTACGAGCGGCTATTCTCACACATACCCTTGAGAGAGACATCCATTGTCTTGAGGACGTATACGGGGCAAAAAGTATACCTCAGAGGAAAAATAAGGGTGCCTGTCGAATACAACGGCAAGAAAATACGGAAATTGTATCTCTACATACTGCAAGATGGTGGACCACCGTTATTGGGACGTGAATGGATCAGAAAGATAAGTTTAGACTGGCACTCCATTCAGGCACTGACGGTGGCTGGTAAAAAGGATGATGACGTCACTCCTGGACGATTGTCAACAATCTTAGCTGACGCCAAAGAGGTATTTCAACAAGAACTGGGCACTCTTAAAGGCGTAACTGCCTCGATAAAAATAGAGGAGAATGCAATTCCCAAGTTCTTCAAAGCAAGACCGGTACCATATGCAATTCGCCCAGCCGTCGAGGCAGAGCTGGAGAATCTGGAGAATGCAGGTGTGTTATCTAAGGTAGACTGGAGCGAGTGGGCGACACCCATCATTCCTGTCATGAAGAAAACGTTAAACAATAAGTCTGAGGAGCCAAGGAAGGTTCGCATCTGTGGGAACTTCAAGGTGACGGTGAACCCAGTCCTTCACACAGTACAATATCCTCTTCCGAGGATAGAAGACATCTTCGCCTCACTATCTGGAGGGAAGCGTTTTACAAAAATTGACCTAGCACAAGCATATTTGCAGATGGAGGTTGAAGAATCCTCTAGGAAGTATCTCACGATAAACACTCACAAAGGTCTTTACCAGTATAATCGACTGGTATTCGGAGTAACATCAGCTCCGGCGATATGGCAAAGAGCGATGGAACAAGTCCTGCAAGGGATTCCGGGGACTCAGTGTTACTTGGACGACATCCTAGTGACAGGTGAAAATGACAGTGAACACCTTGCCAACCTAGAGCAGGTGCTCACTAGACTACGGGAACATGGGCTACGAGCCAATCGCCCCAAGTGCGAGTTTTTTAAGAAACAGATATCGTATTGTGGCCACGTGATTGATGGAGAGGGGTTGCATAAGTCCCCTGACAAAATTGAAGCGGTAGTTAAGGCTCCAGCGCCTGAAAATGTGTCGCAACTGAGGTCATTCCTCGGATTGGTGAATTACTACCATAAGTTTTTGCCGAATTTGTCCACAATTCTGCACCCACTGAACGCCCTACTACGGACGGGAGTAGCATGGAAATGGAGCGATGAATGTAAGCGGGCCTTTCAGAAGAGTAAGGACCTAATCACTTCAAGAGAAGTATTGGCTCACTACAACCCATCACTACCGATAAGACTGGCGTGTGATGCGTCTCCCTACGGCATTGGAGCGGTACTGTCACATAAATTCCTTGATGGTTCAGAGAGGCCGATAGCTTTTGCGTCATGCTCGTTAACTTCAGCCGAGCGTAACTACGCCCAGATTGACAGAGAGGCCCTCAGCCTGGTGTGGGCGGTGAAGAAGTTCAATCACTACCTGCACGGTCAGAAATTTACTCTACTAACTGATCATCAACCTCTTGTCTCCATTTTCAACCCTCAGAAGGGCGTACCGATAATGACAGCACAACGGCTACAGAGGTGGTCCCTTTTCCTAGGGGCACACCAATATGACATCGAGTACAAAGGAACTAAACAGCATGGGAATGCTGATGGATTGTCGCGCCTACTGTTGCCGACGGTGGAAGAAGAACTTGCAGTGGATCCAGTGGAGATATTCCACTCGACCATAGTCGAATGTCTCCCTGTGACGAATGCAAACATAGAAAAGGAAACACGAAATGACCCGACACTCTCCTGGGTCTATGATTTAACGGTGAAGGGATGGCCAGCACATGGCGAACCACTGCTGCCAGCATTCTCGCCGAGAACAGAACAGCTGTCAGTGTGCAGAGGAACCTTGATGTGTGGATCCAGAGTAGTAATTCCACCCAAGTTGAAGGATAGAGTGCTCAATGAGCTTCATGAGGGTCATCTGGGAGGGGTAAAAATGAAGAACTTAGCCAGAGCGTTTGTGTGGTGGCCGGGAATCGATAGAGAAATCGAAGAGATGACCAAGAGCTGTACAGGATGCCAGAAGGTCCAAAACGCCCCGCCACAAGCCCCTCTACATCCATGGGAGTGGCCCTCATCTCCATGGCAAAGGGTGCACATTGATTTTGCTGGTCCCTTTATGGACTCGATGTTTTTAATTGCGGTGGATGCACATTCAAAGTGGCCAGAGGTAATAAAAATGTCCTAAACCACCACAGAAAAAACTATCACAGTCTTACGAACCATATTCGCCAGGAATGGGCTGCCTGAACAGATTTGCTCTGACAATGGACCACAGTTTGTGTCTGAAGAGTTCCGGAGGTTCTTAAAGAACAATGGTGTTAAGCATTACACATCTGCCCCATATCATCCAGCCACTAATGGATTGGCCGAGAGGTTTGTTCAAACATTCAAGAAGGCTATCAAGGCAATGTGTAATGAAGATATACCCCTACAACACAAGGTGGATAACTTCTTGTTTGCCTACTGGAATGCGACACATGCGGTTACCAACCAAACTCCAGCCATGATGTTCTTCAATCGAAGACTACGATGCCGCTTGGATTTGGTTAAGCCAAACGTCCGAAGAGATGTGGAGAACAGGCAGTTTCAAAATATGAATGAAAGGCCGACCAGGAGTTTTAAGATCGGTCAACCAGTTTTGGCCCGGGACTACCGCACAGAGAAATGGCAGCCAGGAACGATCTGTACACGGCAAGGACCTCTAATGTATACCGTGGACGTTGGAGAGAGCATTGTAAGACGCCATGCTGACCAGATTCTAGAGTCACTGGAAAACGTCAACTCCACACCACGATCTTGTCCAACGTAAGATCCTTTTCTGATAGAAGCCGTTTCTGGGTTCCTTCACTTTGAAGCCCACACACAAACTTGTCCCTTAAAGTATCTGCTAGTCCCGTTCCAAACTGGCAGTGTTTCGATAGCTTGCGCAGTTCCGTTAGATACTCAGCATTACTTTCATCTTTATGCTGGTTCCTTTTGTGAAACTTAAATCTTTCTGCTATCAGCAGCGGTGTGGGGTTTAAGTGGTCCTGTAGGATTGACACTATGCTTTCAAAATCCTTTTCTACTGGCTTCTCTGGGGTTACTAGGTTTCGTAGTAAGCCGTACGTTTTTGCACCCATGGAATTCAACAATACCAGCGCTTTCTTGTCATCTGGCACTTCATTCGCCTTGCAGTATACTTCTATGTGTTCGACATATGTCGTCCAATCTTCGACTTCATTGTCGAACGCTGTGATACTGCCACTCTTCGGCATTTTTGGGTGTGGTTAGACTGGCTTAAAATGGCATCTCCCGCGCTTTCCTTTCTTCCCCGCTGCAGCTTAAAATGGCGTCTCCCGCGCTTTCCTTTCTTCCCCGCTGCGGCTTAAAATGGCTTCTCCCGCGCTGCTGTCAACGCCGCTCTCGGCGGTCCTCGTGGCAAATGGCGACGCCCTGTGGGTTTCGTGCGCTGCTGCTGCCAATGCCGCTCTCTGCGGTCCTCGTGGCAATGGCAGCGCCTCGCGTTTTCCTGCGTGCCTCTCTCCCCCGTGGATGCTGCTCGGCCCTTGAACACTGGCTGCGCTCTGCTGTCTCTCGTCTCTCTCCCCCGTTGACGCCGCTCGGTCCTGAACACCGGCTGCGCCCTGTGTGCTCTGCCCTCTCTCTCTCCCCCGTCGACGCTGCTCGGCCTTTTTCTGTGCCGCTCGATCGGGTTCTAGCCTGCCGCTGTCCGGGAAGGGTCCGCGCAGTACCTGTTGCCAGCCCGTTTCGCTGGACCACCGTGACTGGAAAGCCAAGCCTGCCTCTCGACAGCCTCCCCTGCGATGCTCAAATCTCCGCTGGATGACTGGGGGGTTGCCCGTGGTCGACGCCCGTGCTTCTGGACTCGGCCTTCTTCCACTGTTCTCCAGGAGCGAATCCCTGGGAGGTGATGCAGAGTTGCAGGTAGGTTCGAATCTGCCTCGTCGCCAATGTTATATCCGTGTATCTTAATGTTGTGTCCTTCAATAATCAGACAACAGACTGCAGGGAACGATTCAACAGGTGTTTACTGAATGAGGGTTACTCTAGAACTAACTATACAGATCACTACTCAGGGTTTATATACAGGTGTGGTCACTGCCGGTACTACAGTATACAGGAGCTGTAAAAGGTAGTTCTCTCCCTTAAGGTATATATACATTACATACATTACACTCTGTATCTCTCCTCGCTGTCTGTCTGTCTGTCTCTCTCTGTGTCTGTCTGTCTCTCTGTCTCTCCTCTCTGTCTTTCTGTCTCTCTGTCTGTCTTACTCTCTGTCTGTCTCTGTCTCTGTCTCTCTCTCTCTCTGTCTCTCTCTCTCTCTCTCTCTCTCTCTGTCTCTCCCTGTGTATGTGTGTCTCTCTCTCTATCTCCCTCTCTCTCTCTCTATCTCTCTCTCTCTCTGTCTTTCTGTCTGTCTGTCTGTCTCTCACACACTCTCTCTCTCTATCTCCTTCTCTCTCTCTCTCTCTATCTCCCTCTCTCTCTATCTCCCTCCCTCTCTCTCTCTGTCTCTCTATGTCTCTCTCTTTCTCTAGCTGTCTGTCTGTCTCACTCTCTGTCAATTCAATTCAATTTCAATTCAATTCAAATGCTTTATTGGCATGAAAGTTTACAGGGAACCATATTGCCAAAGCTTACATAACAAAAAGTACAGTTTTCCAACATTCTGTAGGTGTCAAACAATTTTGACCTTCGTTGGGTACATACAATATTAGTTTAAACAATATTAATTTAAACAGTCGTTGAACATCGTTGGGTACATTCAGTATTAATTTTAAACAGTCCTCAGGTTGTGACATGTTGTTACATATTTGGCACCAAGGTATGGTCTGTCTCCTTCTCCCAGGACTAATCTTAATTTTGACAGGTCATCCAATTCTTTGAAATCTGGGGTTGTTTGGCTGAGCTTGTCAAATAATATGTTTCTTGTTGTGTTGAATTTTTCACACTTTAGGAGGAAATGCATCTCTGTCTCAACCTCGCCGGCCAGACATTGATCACATATTCTATTCTCTCTAGGCTGCCAGGATTTCTTGTACCTTCCTTTTTCAATTGCCAGTTGGTGGTCGCTTAGTCTGTACCTGGTGAGGGTCTGTCTCTGTTTTGTGTCTCTGATGGTCGAGAGACAGTCTGCCAGTTTATATTCTCTTTTTAGGGCCCGGTAACATTCTAATCTGCTTTGGCTTTTGGTTATTTTGTTCCAATGTTCCAGGTAGGTTTCTTTGCATTGTTTAATGATTTGGTTCACTCGGATTGGTGTTTGGACGGCAGTGTTGGTCTGGGACTGGTCAGGGTCCGGCTGAGTAGGAGTACTTAGTTTCAGTAGCAGCTGACTCAGGGGACTCTTTTCTGGGTTTAGCTCTTGGGTCTGGAAGGCTTTAAAATGAAGGGTGTCTGGGGAGCTAGATTTGAGGTCTCTCTCTCTCTCTCTGTCGCTCTCTCTCTCTCTCTCTGTCTCTCTCTCTGTCTCTCTCTATCTGTCACTCTCTGTCTTTCTCTCTGTCTGTCTGTCTCTCTCTCTCTGTCTCTCTCTATCTGTCTCTCTTTCTGTCCAATTCCAATTCCAATTTTCCAATTCAAATGCTTTATTGGCATGAAAGTTTACAGAGAACCATATTGCCATATTATCTGTCACTCTGTCTCTCTCTCACTGTCTCTCTGCTCTCTCTCTCTTTCTGTCTGTCTCTCTGTCTCTCTGTCAGTCTCTCTCTCTCTCTCTCTGTCTCTCTGTCTCTCTATCTGTCTCTCTCTGTCTCTCCTCTCTGTCTGTCTGTCTGTCTCTCTGTCTGTCTCTCTGTGTCTCTCTCTGTCTCTCTCTCTCTGTCTCGCTCTCTGTCTCCCCCTCTCTCTCTCTCTCTATCTCCCTCCCTCTCTCTGTCTTTCTGTCTGCCTGTCTCTCTCTCTCTCTGTGTCTGTCTCTCTCTCTCTGTCTCTCCCTGTGTGTGTCTCTCTCTATTATATATAGATATATATATATCTCCCTCTCTCTCTCGATGAACTCTGGGGGTCGGATGTATGGAATCTGCTGCTTGCCCTGGTACAGGGAGAGTTAATGTTGAGGGAGTTGGGTTGGGACTGACTACACCAGCAGCAGCAACAACACTTGGCTCCGGAGTTTGTCTCTCCAGATTCCAGCGGCGTGTCTGAGATCCCGGAGCAGGGAGCGACTCACATTCCCACAACCCCTGGTCCTCGGTAAGTCAGGCTTGATCTCTCCTCCGCTCGAAGAGGGATGACTTTCCCCGGGGCCTGGTGTTTAGAGCTGACGGGGGTCCCCGAGATCTCCAACTCAGCCTGTGAGCCCAGATAACACACGGTGAGGAACTCTCAGCCC